>NC_056732.1:1310378690-1310648690 GCF_019279795.1 Protopterus annectens
CTTAGCTTATCTGGATGGGTTTCACCTGATGCCTTTAGAACAGCCATTCTGACACCCCTACATAAGTTTGACTCCTTGACAGACCCGGGTAATTTTAGTCCCATCAGCTTTGCCAGCCTTATATTCAAAGCCATGGAATGTATATAGAGATAAGTCATTTCTATAGACCTAGGGCAGCTTAGCTGATCTATACCTCAATCAGTTTGATTTTCATGAGGTATAGGTTCTGTCTCATGAACCTAATATGGTTCTTTATAAAGGTTATGCAGCCTGTGGTCAGTTTGCTAGTCAGTAAGCACTGTTTATGTTGAGCTGTGCAAGGCTTTTGACACTATAAAATTACTTGGAAAATAAAAACGAAACAACAAACAAGCCAAAAAGTAAAACATTGCTTCTTAATAAAAAAACGATAATACAATTTATTGTGAGTGCTTGGTATATTTTACTTTGTATCTGACTGGGGGGTTTTGCTTGAACTTTGAATTAATGTATAATGGGAGGGGTATGATGTCATCAACCTCTGACTATTTAAACTGTGAACTATTTTCATTTCAATGTCTGAAGAAGTTCCTTCACCATAAGCGGACGAAACCGCTCACAATAAATTTTATTATCTCCTCGGATTTACTAAACTTCCATGCAGAACTAGTTTAGTCCTGCACGGAAGTGCCCGTTTAGGAGCAGGACAGCAGCGCGCCATGCATAGTAAAGAAGGCACGCTGGCCAAGCTCCTAGGCTTACACGGAGCATGTACGTGTGCAAGGGGTGTGTCTGAGAGCAGAGCGCTCAGAATAAACACGCCCCTGCAATGTTGAACAGCAAAAGCTGTTAAGAAATGAGTGAGATCACTCACAGATATCCTCATTTCCCCACCAACAGACCCCCATGTGTACAACAGCAACAGGACATATAAATTAAATGAAGAAACCCATCTATATCTTTTAAAACACCAATTAAAGCTAACCGTAGGTGCGCGGGTGTGCCCATCGCTTAGCTATGGCTAATGTAGCTGAAATAGCAAAAGTAGGATAAAAAGCAGGATATGTGCAAATGAGGAAGTACAGCAATATTGTAGTGGGCAGAGCGTTTGCTTCATGAGCAGTCAATCCCAGTTCAAGTCCCACTACAGTACATTCCATTTCCATGTCAAATCACTGTTATGATCAATATATTTAGTTGTATAACCTAATAAATAGCATATATGTGTGAACTGGAGTAGTAAGCAGTGTAATGATGATAACCCCATACACTTGCCAAATCCACCACCTCCCCAAGAACCAGTAAACTATTACTGTTGAAAATAGAGCAGTAGTAAGGATAAATAAGCACGAGTAAGCAGGTG
The DNA here is from genome assembly GCF_019279795.1 of Protopterus annectens. Classification (NCBI taxonomy): domain Eukaryota; kingdom Metazoa; phylum Chordata; order Ceratodontiformes; family Protopteridae; genus Protopterus; species Protopterus annectens. Next base: position 1,310,380,033 of record NC_056732.1, read on the forward strand.
CAAGTCTGTTTGCACGATGGGAAGCAGTGCTTACACAGACTAAGCAATAGTGAGGCTAACCATGTGTAAGCGAAAGTCACCAGAAGTTAACAGTGCTTAGCACTGAGCAAGCCAGCTGACAACTGCATAAAAGTGCTTCATCGACTCCGTATCCAACAGGCCTCATTCTGGCCAGCAACAAACTAAACAGTCCCTGCAAGGCTCAAACTCAGGTGCCTGCACACCATAAGCAATGTAATTTACCACTAAGCCAGTGCAGATATACATAACTCTGACGTTTCCACAAACATAGCATCCAGCAATACCAGTCAACATTACAGGACATGTAGTTAAATATGTAGATGTATGTGTGTGTGTGTGTATATATATATCGGTAAATAAATACATATATACCTCTCCCTCTCCCTCTCTGTATTACATACGTATACATATATATATATATATATATATATATATATATATATATATATATATATATATATATAAATATCCACATATAGATATAGACATACGCAGACATCCATACAACTATATGTCGTTAGATATATATACAGCAATATATATATATATATATATATATATATATATATATATATAGATCTACTTCACTATACCGACATACAAAGCTACACCCAAAACACCAGGACCAAAAGAATGAAAACACACAATACCGACAACTCACAAAACCGAACACCATAACACCGACACACAAAACGTAAACTACACATTACACACAACTATATATGCACTAACCTTAACCCAAACACTAACCCTAAGGTCCGACACTACTGCACACTTACCCTACCCAAGACCCTAACCCTAACTCACTTAACCCACCCTAAACCTAAAGTCCGTCACTATCGCACTTACCCTACCTGCACCCTAACCCTAACTCACTTAACCCACCCTTAAACATAAAGTCCGTCACTATCACACACTCACCCTACCCGCACCCTAACCCTAACTCACGTAACCCCCCCCCTAAAACTACAGTCCATCACTATCACACACTTACCTTACCCGCACCCTAACCCTAAGTCCAACACTACTGCACACTCACCTTTCCCGCACCCTAACCCTAAATCCCTCACTATTGCACACTTACCTGTCCGCTCCCTAACCCTAAATCCCTCACTATCACACACTTAACGAGTCACGCTCACACATTGCCCATGTCGGTGTTTCAGCTGTCGGGATTACACCTTGTCGATCATCTACGTCGTCGGTCTTTTGGTCTCGGTGTTTTGGGTGTCGGCTTTGTGGCGTGTCAGTGTAGTGAAGGAGACCCATATACATATATATATATATATATATATATATATATATATATATATGTATATATAAATATATATGTGTGCGTGTGTGTGTGTGTGTGTGTGTTTGTGTGTGTGTTTGTGTATGTATACACAGACATATATCTATGATATGAGACAGCACATAAGAATGACATATATGACCACAGGCACCGCCAATGGGGGTGAGGGGTCTCGATCAACATACATGTTACACGTACCAATATTCCCCCCCAGCCAAACAGGTGAAACATGCAAACAAACACACAAACAAAGTAAACAAACCACTGCTTCCCAAACCACAGGCAGGATACTACCAGTGGGAGAAACACTGTGGACCCGCTAAGTCTAACCTAGAAACAAAGACAGGAACATCCCTTGAGGGACAACCAAAAATGTTATAGGATTTTCGGATTCTTGGCATTACACCAATTTGTCAAGGCTGGGCACATATGTTCTTGCCCACAAGGTTGGGAAAGCCTGATGATCCATGGGTCGAGACAACATACGTGATGGGTTTTGGAAAGTGGAGAGTGGGCAGTGTGTAGGGGTATAAAATTATGTGTCAAGGCGTGCTGTTGTTGGATGGAGCAGTTGTAATTGGACTGCACCGTGGATGTAAGCAATAGTGTGAATTGGGCAGAGCATTCGCCTAACGAGCAGGCATTGCCGGTTCGAGCACCACTGCAGCACAGTCTATTTTACATGGCAAGGCACGTTATAACCACTGTCATTGCAGCAAAACCCACTAAATAACACATATTTATGAATTAGAGTACTGCAAGGAATGCACATGTGAAGTGTCAATGTCATACTGAATAAGGCACTACTAAGCAGGTTTAAGCACAAATAAGCAGTAGTAAGCATATTTAAGCACTAGTAAGCATGTTTATGTGTGTCTGCATGGGGGCAAGTACTGCCTACACAGATTAAGCAATAGGGAAGCTAACTGAGTTGAAGAAAGTGTGACCAGACGTTAACAGTGCTTACCTCCGCGCAAACACACGCACCCCTGCTTACAACTGCTCTAAAGTGCCTTGATCACTCTGCATCCCATGTTCTGCCCAGCAACAAAATAAACAGCCTCTGCAAGGCTATAGATATACAGATATATATATATATATATATATATATATATATATATATATATATATATATATATATATATGTGTGTGTGTGTGTGTGTGTGTGTGTGTGTGTGTGTGTGTGTGTGTGTGTGTGTGTGTGTGTGTGTGTGTGTGTGTGTGTGTGTGTGTGTGTGTGTGTATATATATACACAGATATATATTTATGATATGATACAGCACATAAGAATGAAATATATGACCACAGGCACCGCCATTGGGGGTGAGGGGGCTCAATCAACATATGTGTTACACGTACCGATATCCCCCCCCAGCCAAACAGGTGAAACATACAAACACACAAACAAAGTAAACAAACCACTGCTTCCCAAACCACAGGCAGGATACAACCAGTGGGGAAACACTGTGGACCCTCTAAGTCTAATCTAGAAACAAAGACAAGAACATCCCTTGCGGGACAACCCAAAATTCTTGGGTATTTGGATTTCTGTCATTACACAGACTCATCAAGGCAGGGAGCATATGTACTCAGACTACAAGGTTGGGAAAGCCTGATGATCCATGGGTCGAGACAATGTACGTGATGGGTCCCGAGAAGTGGAGAGTGGGCAGTGTGTAGCGCTGTGGTTAGACTCGACCTGCACCCAAAGAAAGGATGATTGCCGTGGAGGAGGAACAGGGGCGCGGAACTATGGGTATGGAATTATGGGTGCAAGTGTTGCATGGAGCAGTTTTAATCGGAGCACCTCGTGGATGTAAGCAATAGTGTGAATTGGGCAGAGCAGTCGCCCAACAAGCAGGCATTCCCAGTATGATTCTATTTTACATGGCAAAGCACATTATAACCAATGTTGTTGCTGCAAAACCCACTAAATAACACCAAATAACACATGGTTGCAGCTCCCCACTGTAGGCATGTAATCCATTCTAACTGGCATCACAACTTATTATTGTTGTCCTCACCCCCACCCATGGGTGTGAGTGTCCAAATCTACCTCCAAATTCAGTGTATATGCACAGCTGTCGCTGTAGAAGAAATGGCCAACTGTGGACCTTCCATTCAGCCTTCCTGCACATCCCTGGCTATTACCCCTACTGTCTTTCCCTCTTTGTGCCCCTTTTTCACCATTTACCTATCAACCCCTTTTTCTTTTCTTTTAAAGTTTAAAGTTAAAATTAGGTGACACCCTCTTCCCCAACTATACTGGCAAAATCTGGAACTCCCTACCCACATCTATTACGTCAGCTGTCTCAAAGGACACATTTAAAAAACACTTGAAGGAACACCTCAAGCACACTTGGATCTGCACATGCTCACCACCTGGCTAAATCTTCCCTCCCACCCTACACTCTATACCCCTACATCAACTACTGAAACTAACACCTCGTTTTCCTGCCTCGCATACATATCCCAACAACCTTTAAACCTCCCCTATTGCTCCCCTACCAATTATTCCCACAATCTAATATACCATTACAATGTCTCCCCCTCTACCTACCTACCTACTGACTCCTACATTATTCTCTTCCACTCTACCACACAAGTATGGAATAACTAAATCTTAACCTGAATACTTGAGTGTATCTTATCCAGAACTGTAAAACTTGAATCTAACTTCATCATAAACTGACCTTTGTCAGCCGTCATACCTGACATGTAAACTTGAACTAAGCATGAATAATACCTACATGTTAACTTAAACTAAGCATGAATAATATGTTACATAGCTATGTTAAGTCTGTTACTCTCTATGAAAGTGAACACTTCTGCATTACTTGTAATGATTAGCTGAATTTTACTGTGGAGTTTTTCTCCCAGGGCCTCCGCTGAAAATGGACAAGCATCCAGTCAGATTTTCCCGGTCAACAAATGTAAATTAAATAAATAAATTATCACAGGGGTAAGAAGGAGTAACCACTTTTAAGCAGCAGTAAGTGGGTTTAAGCCTGTTTGCACTGCGGTAAGCAAGGCCTACACTGGTAAAGCAATGTAGAAGCTACTTGAGTGTAAGAAGCCATAACTGGAGGTTAGCATTGCTTACCCTCACACAAACCAGCACAAACCGGATTACAATTACCTAAAAGTGCCTTAGTCACTTTGTATCCAACAGCTCTCATCCTGCCCAGCAACAAAATAATCTGCACTCCCAAGTTGCAACCCCCGGACCCTGCACACTATAGTCAAAGTGAGTTACCACTAAGCCATGGCAGATACACATGCAGCTGCTGTTATCACAAACATATCATCCAGCACAGTCATTCAGCAGTATAGGAAATGTATGTAAATATGTAGATTAATACAAGCAACCATTTGTGCATTGCACAAATACAGTATTTCAAGCAGTCTATGTAAATTACAAAAACAGTGGCTGTCCAATCATACTGTGAGAACAGTAGTCTTGCATAATACTTAAGAAAATAATAAAAAGGGTGCACTTCGAAGGGGTGTGTAGGTGTGCTTCATGCATAGAATGTCAAACCTGGGATGTCATTTCCATGTAACTGGGAGATTAGGCTGGCCAGGTGTGTGAGCAGACAGCTGCTTCTCAAACTCCTGGCAGGATGCTACCAGTGGGAGAGACAGTGTAGACCAGCTAAGTCTAATCTTGACACAAAAACAGGTCCGTGACTGCAGGGATGAATGAAAAATTGTGAGTCACTCCGATGTTTACACCTGTCTCTGAAGATGAACAAGGCAAGGCTCATATGTACGTGGACTAAATGGATGAAGAGCCTGAAGAAGCTTGGGTCGAGACAGCATACTGGATGGGATGAGTACCGAGCCATATAGAGAGGGCAATGTGTGGAGGTGTGGTATGGCTAGGCTAGCAACTGGAGAATGGATGGTTGCTGTGGACATGGAGCTCAGGGGGGCAGGGGAAGGAACCATGAGTATGACATTATGGAAGAAATTTGCAAATGAAACAGCACAGCAATAGTGTAGTGGGCAGAGCATCCGCCTAATGAGCAGGCATTCCTGGTTCGAGTCCCACTGTAGCACAGTCTATTTTACATGGCAAAGCACGTTATAACCAATAGTTTTGTTGCAAAACCCACTAGATAACATATATATATATATATATATATATATATATATATATATATATATACTGGAGTGCTGCAAGAAATGCACATGTGAAGTATCAGTGTCAGGCTGAATAAGGCACTAGTAAGCAGGTTTAAGCACAAATAAGCAATAGTAAGCATATGTAAGCACTAGTAAGCAGGCTGAAGCCCGTTTGCACAGCGGTAAGCAATGCCTACACTGGTTAAGCAAATCTGAAGCTAACACCCTGTAAGCAGATGTAACAGCAGGTTAACAGTACTTACCTCCGCGCAAACCCGCTAACAACTGAATAAACGTGCCTTAACCACTCTGTATCAAATGGCCCTTGTTCTGCCCAGCAACAAAATAAACGGCCTCTTCTAGTCTCAAACACAGAACCCCACACACCATAGGCAAAGTGATTTACCACTACACCATGTCAGATATACATAACCCTGATGTATTCAAAACATATCAACCAGCCCAGTCATTCAACAGTACAGAGAATGTATTCCAATATGTATATGTATTTGTGTGAGTAAATATAGTAATATCCAAACAGATACAACATATCAATAGATGTAGATATCTATATATTTATACATATAAATATATATATATATATATATATATGTATATATAAATGCATACATACATATATGGCCACACATCTGTAGATAGCAATGGTAGACTGACAAATACAAATATGTCTACATGCACCATTAATGGGGTTGAGATGCCCCAAACAATATAAGTCATGTACGAATAGGCATAGCCCCCCACCACAGCCAAACATGTCCACCCTGCAATACACTAAAGTGTTACAGATCACATAAGCAGGACCTGACATGACATGTGCACAACATGTAAACAGAACTACAACCCACCTGTGTGATGTCAAGCTGGTATTGGTAACATATCATGCAGTACAGTGTGGCTCCCATAGAAAATGTAAAATATGGAAGCTATCAACATCCCCAGGATATATATACACAGACACATATATACAGATACAGATATACATATATATATATATATATATATATATATATATATATATATATATACATCTGACTACACAGACACACGCAGAGATATGTACAGTAAGATACATATGTAGAAGGTACACACAATATGGAACAGCCACTATGCCTACAGTTCACACCTGAAAAACTGGACATTGTATGGGACACCCATACAATTACAATTGTCGCCTGCAACATATACCCACAGAGAGGTCATAGGAAAAACACCACAGACATGGAAAACCTTTATTTGTGTACTATTACAGTTCCACATGCCATGTCATATAGCTGTGCAAACACTGACATCCATATAAACAGATTAATGCAACTGTGAAACAGTGATACTAAGACAGTAATCTGGAAAAGTTCACAACTGTCACTGCCCAGGCCAATGCCTTCATATTGTACAATAGTAAAGACAGACAGGGCCACAGGATACCAAACAATCAACAGTTTGTAATACAGGTGTATAGTTCAGCTGCCTCCATCTACACTTTGTATAAATTCACTAGGAGTTGAAGACTTCATTTGGCCAAATGGGATGTAACTGTTACATAACAAGGCATAACGAACACAATCACAAGCACACTGAGAAACAGAACAGTCTTGTATGGCGGGAGGCAATAGGCCTGCATTAACCCAATATATGTGAGTAATGTAAATATAGGTGAAGTATACAGTACTGTACATGCAGATACCTTAAGGCAGCTCACCCCTGATACCCCCACATTTTGTAACAGCCTAGGTCAGTTATGGTGCACCCCCCCAACTCAATACTACAGGCCCATATACCACTGTTACATACACTGGCCTCTGAAGTGCATAAGGGCACACATATGTTGTTTTGGTGTAGCCCACACATATATGGCCCCAGCACCACTGTATGTGTGGGGGATACAACAGCAGTGGACTGATGGCAGCAATGGCAGTGTGATATACGCACAGCCTACTACAGAACAACCCCTGACAGCATGTCATATGTACAAAGTTTGGCATGTAGGTGGAGGACAGAGGCTGGAACACAGGCCCATATGTGGGAAACTGTTACCATACACTAAGCAAGTTGCTGGTGTTACAGGATAGTCTGCAACCTACCCTCAGCCAGAGAATTGAAGTTAGAAACATTAATAGATGTAGCCATGTACTGATAGCACTCAACACACACACTGCCAGTGACATATCTGACACAGGAACTGTGTGGTGGACATACAAAACATGATAGGCACACCTCTGGCCACCAACAGGATAGGCCCACAGTTGAGAGCTATGCAGACAGACTGCATTCTAAGGTAAACTAATATACACACACACACACACACCCTGTAACACCAGTACTATACAAAGCATAACACAACTCTACTCACACTCTGTCTGTAGTTCTGGAACCTCCTACAAATATGCAGCTGGCCTAAGTGTGCTGTTTCCCCTGGAAGAAGTACTGCTACCTGCTGTCTGTAACACTGATGCCCACACACAGGAAGGATGTCCATCTCACAGGAAAGGTAAAGGGACCACGCCCACATGATGTGGTGATTTATAGTAGCTGGTTGCCATGACAGTGGTAATTGGAAGTACTACACAGCAAGATGCATGCAGTTAACAAGTGTAGGTTTGGTGCAGAAGCCATCACCTGCTCAAGTGCGTCACCTACTAAAGCCAGGCTGCAATCTACCCCAAACAGCTCAATCCAGTCACAGGACAGAGAATGCAAGCAGAAAAAAAAAAAAAACGGGAATATAAATCCAACGAACATTTACAGCTGACAACGCACCCAGCTACGCAGCTGCCAGGCAGTATTACATACTTCCCACAACAGGTATGTGAAGTATATGTACATGTATTAGAATTTAGTACCTGGTCCATAGTACTGTGATAGATGATGTGGAATGTGTTATATGTGCCAGCAGGTGTTGTTGTGATTATGGTCAACTGAACAAATGCTATGGACAATAGTGTCTGTCCCTGTGGGTAGAGGGCCATAGGTGTTAACTGTGCAGGTCAGCACTGACAGATAGGATGGAAGCCATCATAGTGTGTGTTGTGTAATGGGGAATATGCATATGAAATGGACAGTAGCCGGTGGTGGAAGTAATGCCAGTATGATGGAAGTGGGAGTCATGGACCACCACTGGCAGGATACCCAGGTGAATCTATAATGTAGCATTGCAGAATGCCACAGGTGTGTGACAGAGTTACCTACAAACAGGTCCCACATATACCCCACCAATGTCAGGCCATGACCATATGTGGCACCTGTCTGTGTTGTAGCAAGGCAGAACAGTGCAGCTGTGCAGGGAGGTGTCGTGAGATTGTGGAGCTGATGTCTGAATGTACCCCACATATAGGTATGCAAATGTGTACATATGTCACAGATGTAATATCTAAGGATAAATGTATATCAAGATGTATGTCCAGACATATACATATACCCATGTGTAGACATATATATGTGCACATATATATGAAGTCACATATATCTACACACATATAGATAAATACCGATATGCAAATGTCTACATCTGTACAAACACACACACAAACAGATATATATGGTAAGAGATGTCCCCTATATCACTACCAGCATGCATAGAACCTCCCTATAACACAGACTGTCAGATGTGCAGCAATCTCAGAGCAGCCATATCACAGGCATATATGTAACCATAGTGGCCCTGATAATGGCATGCAAGTGAATTGTCTGTAATAGGCCAGCAATGTTAGTGTCCACACAGGGGACATGGCTACAATCACATAGCAGAAGGTGCGGTACACTACACAATCTGTCCAAACAGTAGTTAAGCTGTAGCCATACCTAATGAGTTGTGTGTATAGTCTGTTGAAGTTGATATGGTGGGGGTGACAGAGATGTGTATTATGAACTATGGTAACCTTGCCATATGAGTCGCTCAGGCCTGTTCCCATCCTCATGTTTTTCAGGCACGATGGCACACATCTGGCTTCCAGCATATTCTGCAAAGGAGAACAATGTAATAATAAACCACCTGGTACTGCACTACCAGGTCCTGTTTGGCAGGACAGCAAAAGAACAGCAGGAGTAGACCGCCCTGTGGAACGATCTCGTCCACAGGGTCAATGATGTCAGCCTGCATAACAGCAGTTATGAGCAGGTCTGGCATCATTGCAGCAACCTGCTTCGCAATGCCCGTTGGTGTGCTGCCACAGTCCAGGGAGATCACCTTGCCATGGGGGGCATGCCATGTTCCCCCCTGACACGTGTGGAGGAGCTCCTGGCCAGCCTCATGGCACTTGCCCATCCTGAACACCATCAACCACTGGAACCCTTCATGGAGGTGGGTGTCAGCCACACAACAGCCGAGGAGCATGCAGGTAAGTACACAGGGCACATCAGTAGACCACTGTTGTGTAAATATCTGCAGAGGTACATGTAGATCATGCAGATCAGATATGTTATATAAATATTGTGTTGCTGCATTGTAATGATAAACAGATGTCCAGATGTGGTAGTAATGTGTGAATTTACAGTTGATGTATGGTAGTACTGCACCCAGCCTGTAGCAGTGCCACAGGTGTGGGCACTGACATTGCATCTCTCACCCATTTAGCTAGGTCCCTTCAGGGTAACAGCAAGGCAGCAGGCTGAAGCTGGTGAGTATGTCTTATGTAGATGCATGCCAACACACTGGACATGTAATGATGATGCAATATTCCATGCACACATCTAACACACCTACCCTGAATGCATGCTGTATGTGTGCATGTATTGTTGCTGTGAAATGCATGGTCTCACAGGGGCGAACATGATGGGGTATTGAAAGGGTATGTCACACACCTGTATGACAACTAACATCCTGTCATTGCAGAATGTATCCACAGGGGGTAACATACTGTTGGTAGACATGGCCTACAGTAGTGACATGTTCTGGACGACACCCATATACAGTGTACATACCTGTAGGGCAATGCCAACTGCTGCTGAGATACACTATGGCATACGGCATTACACTAGTCCAAATTATCAGCTGGGTCTAAGCTGCAACATGTGGTGTGCAGTGTATGGGACACTGCAAGCTGACACATATGTGTAGGGCTTACCTGTCATGCATCTGCATAAATGCTGGGGGGGGGGGTCTCAGCATGAAACACCAGTGCACTGCAGCAGGGATCCTAAGAATGGTAGGAATGGCTCTATCTGCATATAGTCAGGTGTAGGACCTGTAGCAGCCATAACCCTATCCACACTGCAATAGTGATGACATTGTGTGAACGCCATGGGATGTGCACATGAGTGGACCTTGCAATCATGCAGAATAGGGGGACATGTGTAGGGTAGGCTGAACATAAACTGGCAATTGTGGAAGGCCCACTCTGGTATACCCCTGCCATGAGCAGTGACTGCTGTAGTACACACAACAAGAGGTGTGATAAACCATCATGATAAGGGTGTGCACACACATCCCCACATGGTGTGTATGTATTGCGGTCAGCTGCAGCACACTTACCATAATCTGTAGACACTGAATGTGAATGTACAGGACATATGTTACATACCGGGTGTGTGTACAGCTAAGATCTGCAGTGCTGTGGTCCCATGCCAGATCACAGATGTGTGTGTAAAAGCAATAAAGGTGTGTACACCCCCCATAGCTACGATATGCTCTGATGGTTGTCAGTGTAATATTTCTACAGTGGCCATACATGGTCTGTTGATGTTGACAGCTGTAAATCAGGCATCCGGGATTCACCAATGACAACAGTCCACATATCATCCCAGGTATGTGTTGCTGAAACACATAGGGGCTGTGAGAGGTACAGCTGGCATAACTGACATGGTACTACACATTCTGCAATGGGTTGGACACCTGTGAGTTGTGGTGCACAGTACATGGCAGGGTGCAGAACAGGTGCACAGCATTAATGTGTACATGGGTGCAGAGGTATCCAGGGGAAGGGGCATCACCTAGTAACAGCATATGCATCATACACATGTATACCACTGCTAGCATGGTGTGAGTATAGCTGAACTGCATGTTGTTCTGTACCATATATTATGCATGTTGGCAGATGGGTAACTGGAGGACTGTGTGTACGATCATTGTGCAACCTCACCTGTGTGTGTGTGTGTGTGTGTGTGTGTGTGTGTGTGTGTGTGTGTGTGTGTGCGTGCATCCTGGTGGTTAGTTAGTTTGCCTGCATGGTCACTCTGGTGATGTGGTGGGAGGTAGATGAAGGTATGATGCATGTGTGCATGTGTGTGGCCATGTATGGACATGTGTGATTGTGGGGTGTTCATATGGCTGTACCCCCCTTTGGGACCATGCAGTACATGGACATGGAGTGCCACATTGCACACCAGGAATACCCGTCATGTACTCACAGGACAGCAAATAGCATAATATGGCCTGTAGCGTGGATCAGGCATCCAGAGGGAAGGTAGACCCCAGGTACACACTTAATATTGCTGTCAGCAGAGAGGTCACCTACAGCCCACGTATGTAGCTCTACCGATGCATTGGGGAAAAAATAGTCAACACAAGGGAGTGTATCCACATATTACAGCTGACACTTAGGCCGACAGAGCAGCATATCTGGCTTGTACTGAGCATTACATATACATGACACACCAGTAGGAGCTATTATGGCTACAACATAGTAGCCCACACATATAGAGGCCATGCACATCATTCCAGCCATACAGAGGGTGCATACTAAATGACAACATTGAGGCCATGTTACTCCACTACGCACAGGTCAGGCAGGTAATGTAGCAACAGGCCTTGTGTTGTGGCTGCTTGTGTGGGCATTTAGAGGACTGTGATGTTAATGAGTGGTAGCAATGTGTGTATGTTACCAAGTATGATGCAGGATGGGGTAACACATGGACATATACGTGGGACTGTCTGTAAAGGCATGGACAGGTAGGTATTACAGAGATATGTGTGTGTGTGTGTGTGTGTGTGTGTGTGTGTGTGTGTGTGTGTGTGTGTGTGTGTGTGTGTGTGTCTGTATACTGTTAAGCAATGCTGTACAGGTTTTAAAGTGTAGTTACTGTTTTCCCCCACACGTGGCGAGGTGAGTCAGGGTCCCTCCTGCACCCAATCTGAAGTAGGTGTCCATACAGACACCGATGATGATGATGATGATGATGATTAATGGTGAGGCACAGGTGGGGTTGTCAGGGGCCGACACTGCGCCAACATTTGACATCCCCCTTTGGCCACCCCACCCCCACACACAGTTACAGTGCCTGTACACACCCCAGCACCAGTGGGCATATCAGAGAGACAGCTGGCATTCAGTGGCAGTGCACGGGGAAGTGTGGTAACCATGCCTACTGTGTCCAGTCACAGCAGGCATAGCTGGATGTCCAGCAAGCTGCCACATAGCCGGATGTCTTAGGGTGCTCATGGTGGGGCCGTTGGACATCATGCCCCTGGCATAGGCAACATAGCTGCAACCAGCAGAAGCATGTTCCAGGCTGTAATGGAGGCACAGGCATGTATTGAGTGTTACACCAGACAGGGCCTTAGGCTACAGAGGGCTGCACTTGCCACTGTAGGCGACAACCTCTATGAAGTGGTGGCTGCCATCCATGCTTCTAACAAGCAAGCGGATAGATGGCATGATGAGCTGATGGCCCTCATCAGCTGTGGTGTGTCTGTGCTTCGACATGTGGTGGGGATGCAGAGATGCCCATGTGGATGTGGCCCAGCAACATCAACAGCTGGCACTCAGCGTGGGCATGTTAGGACACCAAGGGGCTCTGGTAGTGGCAGTAGCAGCCCTTGCAGTGCAGGGGGGTGTGCTGTCCACACCACACCACAGCAGGCCACATGCAGCACATGGTCCTAGCCAGTCTTGGGAGGGATGTGATACCAGTGGAGAAATGTCATCAGCAGGTGAGAGTAGCACTTCAATGGCTGTACCTGCATGTGCCCGCGGAACCCCTGGCAGGCACAGTCCATGTGTCCGTGGCCGGAGGCAGTGAACTGCACACCCTGCCAGGTATGGTCTGCAGCTGTCCATAAACACCTGTGTAGGGCAGCCACAAGGCAGAACTGTGTGCATGCATACCCAGACACTATGCAAATGTACCTAGGGCACCTCATACCTACACACACCACATCACCTCAGCCAGCTCCCCAGAATACACCCCTCATCCACACACATAGTGTCAAATGTATGACCCACCCTCGGCCTCTAGCAGACCAACATCACACCCTGTGCATGTGTTGATATCTGTGCCGCATCCCTGTCATCCATACCATCGATGCAGGGACAGGCCGATATGGTTCTGATGCACAGGGTGACTGTACACCAGTGTACTGTAGTCCTGCAGTGTAACATGTTGTAGGGTGTAGAATGTGAGGCATACTTGGCAGGTAGTGTAGCCGTCCAGCAATGATGCCTTCTAGCTGTTAGTAACACTGCTTGGTTGTGGTCTCTAAACTGATATGCAAGTGTGTTATAGGTGTACGTGTCAGCATGAGGATGCCCTGTGCATATGATGCTACCTCTGCCCCATCCCTGTCATCCATACCATCGATACAGGGACAGGCTGATATGGTTTTGATGCATAGGGTGACTGTACACCAGTGTACTGCAGTCCTGCAGTGTAACACGTTGTAGGGTGTAGAATGTGAGGCATACTTGGCAGGTAGTGTAGCCATCTAGCAATGATGCCTTCTATCTGTTTGTAACACTGCTTGGTTGTGGTCTCTAAACTGATATGCAAGTGTGTTGTAGGAGTACGTGTCAGCATGAGGATGGTCTGCAGTCATATTGCACAATAGGGTATGTCACTGTGCTGACACCATGGCAGTGACATACCTGGGGTACAGTCAAGCACATTTCACAGGTTACTATACTGGGTATTGACTGTGCCACATGGACAGGTGGCCCACTGAGGCATGCATACCCTGCAACCTGATGTAGACCCATCCACATGCACGCACACTGTTACTTGCCAACAGTGGAATTAGACCCCTACCTAGCAATGTTGTGATACTGAAACATGTGGCCTACATTGCACAAACACTGTCTTAACCACTCTGTATCCAACAGACCTTGTTCTGGCCAGCAACAAAATGAGCAGCCCTTGCAGGTCATGAACTCAGGGCCCTTTACACTGAAGTCACAACACATGACCACTATGCCTTGACCACTGTGAGGACAGCTGTTGTGTTACCATTATAGCTGTCATTACCCAAATTGAGTGGTATTGAACACTTGCCTTTAAGTTCTAGATTGTGTAGTCCTTGTCATTAATATGACTGTTGCATCACATACGTTGTTTTATCATAAAGTACACATAGCAGATACATATGGTGGGATACATGTGGGAGGGTATATGCAACCATGACGTTTACTCAAGGCAGGTATATGGTTTTATACATATAGGTGTATAGATGTCTAAATGTACATACACAGGTATATACATACATATGTCTGTATACACATCTGTATAGTGCTACATATATATGGCCATGTGTACACTTCTTCGTATGTACATGTGTGTACATATCTATACATATATGTATCTATACATATGTGTATATATAGGTATATGTATATGTACATATAGATATGTGTATATAGCTATATATGTATGCACATCCTATGTTTACAGATATGCCTAGTTATGTTGGTATATATATATATATATATATATATATATATATATATATATATATAAGTATATAGATATCTATGACTATATGTGCATACATATCTATACCGATATACCTACTACTGTTGATATATTTGTAGATATCCATACGTTTATGTGCATATGTATCAATGTATCACTATCTGTATATGTGTAGACATATATTGCTATGTATATGTTTATATCTGGGTGTGTATAAGTATATCTATGTACATATACATACCCATCTATATATGTCGATATGTATATGTGTAATCATATCTATATATATACATATACATATATATATATATATATATATATATATATATATATATATATATATATATATACATATATCTATATCTATCTATATATATATATATATATATATATATATATATATATATATCTGGATGATTATATGTACAGATGTTCTCACCATATGTCCTGGATACAGAGTGTAGACCTACCCCAACCCCTATAGTCCCAGTGTTGTAGTGCAAGTGGATGTCACGTATGTATAGCAGGTATGTTGGTAGACTATTGCTACTGTAACTGGGATTGTCTTCACAGACATGGTGTGTGTGGGAGGTCACATCTGCTTTCCACATGTGTGCCATTATCTACTGACAGACATCCTAAGAACATCCTAGTAAAGTACCACTGCTAGCACATAATGCCCCTGTGGACTGCAGCACAGATATTGGCCAATATATGTAGACATTCTGAAACACTCTTTACAGTCCAGAGGTATACACAGAACCCCTTAGTACTAAACATGTGTACCATCCAAGACAATATGGATGTTAACAGTCATGTAGATGGGTATAACACATAATGACTGGTATACATATGCTACCATAGGTTATGCATTCACACACCCCTGTCTGGCCTGATACATAATAACCACTGGTACAGGGGTTCCATGGCCACATACTACCCATTAGAGAGTGACATACATCTGTACAGCATCCCACTGCTCTGTCTGACATACATAGGTTCATAGATTCATAGATAGGTACTAGACTATTGGCCCTGGGGCCTAAACAAGCCCAGCCAAAAAGGTACCCTGGCTTTTGCCACCCAAGAAAATTATTTTCCTGTGCCACTGTCGAGCAGAGTCACAGAAGTGATCCCTGGGGTGAATTTCCTATTTCCCATCCAATCATCAAGATTTTTCTTGAAGAGTGCTAATGAGGAGCTTTGTTTAGATAGGTAGTTTATTCCAGAGTATGGGAAGTCTCTGGGACAGGAAACGATCCCTCCGGCATGTTCTGTTTATTGTGGTGACAAAGTTTAGGTCCCTAGAGCGTGTAGCTCGGAGGGATTGAGATTTCTTTAAGTGGAGCATGACCAACAGCTCTGGGTTTGACATAGCTTTGTATGTTAGGCAAATATCACCTCTGAGTAGGTGATATGCAACAGAGTAAAGCTGGAGTTTTTTGAGACGGTCTGCATAGGGCATTTGTTTGAGGCCGGTAATCCTCTTTTGTGAGGTATTTCTGCGACCTTTCCAGTTTTTGTAGATGTCTTGTGAGGTACATACCAAAAGGGGCGTTGTACTCTATAATGGGTCTAATGAGTGATGAGTGGAGGGGAACAATGACCTCTTTTTTTCTTGATGAGAAACCTTTTGTGATGAGGTGTGCCACATAGAATGATTTCCTGACTACTGTGGCAATGTGATTATCAAAGGAGAGACTACTGTCCACCTGTGCTTCAAGGTCCCTTATCACATTTTCAGTGTTAAGTATACTACCGCCTATGTTGTAGTTCATGGGTACAGAGTTTTAACCAAAGGGGATGACACTGCACTTTTTGGCATTGAGCTTGAGGCATGGCTTTGACACCAGGCATCTGTCTCAGTGATGCCCTTTTGTAGGATGTTCACATCGTTAGGAGTTTCGTTTATGGCTCCTAGTTTGCAGTCATCTGCAAACTTCATTAGCCAAAGACCTTCTGTGTTAGCGTGTACTTCAGAGAAGTAGATACCAAACAGGAGAGGACCCAGGACTGAACCCTGTGGTACTCCACTTGTCACTGGTCTGAAGTCAGATTTGGAGTCTGCTGCTTTCACAGTGTGGGTTCTGTCAGTGAGCCAATTGGCAACCCATTTTATGACATAGGGATTTATACCTAGTTTAGTGAGTTTATCTATAGTTACAAAGTGGGGGATAGTGTTGAAAACCTTGGCAAGATCTAGATAGGCTGTGTGAACCACCTTTCCCTCATTTACGGCTTTGGTGACTGCTTCAAAGAAGTCTATCAGGTTTAGGAGACATGATCTGCCTTTTACAAACCCGAACTGGGTGAGGTCCAGAGTTTGGAGATTACCAGTGTCTTTGTTTATAAGTTCCATGATGATACATTCCATGGCCTTGCAGACCAGGCTCATCAGGCTAATGGGGCGGTAGTTCCCAGGGTGTGTGGTGGCTCCCCCCTTGTGCAGTGGGATAACCGTCGCTATGTGCCATTCAGCAGGCACAAAGCCTGAGGTGAGGCTATGATTGAACATGGTACTTAGGTGGGGTGCCAGTTCATTCTGTAGTTCATGTAGAATGCAGCCTGGGATGTTGTCTGGTCCCATGGATGTTGTGTTCTTAGCTTTGGAGAGTGTAGTTTTTACCTGTGCAGCTGTGATTACAGGAACTTTGCATTCTTCCGGTATAGAGATGGGCTCTTTAGGGGTGAGAGGGGGGTAAAGTTAGCACTGAACCTATCTGCCAGGATGTTGGCAATATCAATTGGGTCTGTATATTTAGTGCCATTGTGCTGTAACTCAGAGCAGATCTGAGTGTTGCCATTGAGATTCTTGACATAGCTATATAATGCTTTGTGGTTGTCTTTAGAATCAGTGGCAATTTTGTTTTCGCAACTAGCTTTGGAGGATTTTATCAGGGATCGCAGCTTCTTACTGAAGCTGACCAGGGAGCTCCTCCACTCATGGGATTTTACTCTCTTTTGCAACAGTTTCTTCCTTCTGTTGTACAGTTTGTTTATGGCAGGGGACCACCAGATTGGCTTCCTTTTTTGGAGGATAGCATCTTGGTTCTGTTTGGGATAGCACAATCCATGCACTCGTGTAAGTGCTTATAAAGTGCAATTGTGTAGGATTCAGTTGTCTGTATGGGTGTCATGAAGTTCGCCACTTCTGTCTTAAGAAGCATGAAGTTGGCTTTGGAGAAGTATTTTGCCGTGGTTTCCTTAATGGGGGGGCGGGGGCAGGATGTGGATATCTAGGGTAATTAGCTTATCCTCAGATCGGACCAATGAGGCATTGACTTCAGGTGTGGAACACAGGTCACTCATGTTGGTAATGACTAGATCTAGGATATTGTTGCCCCTGGTGGAGGTGTGGATAAGTTGATCCAGGGCATTGGAGTTTATGAATTCCAGAAAAAGTTGAGTGAAGGAGTTGGTACATGAGTAGTTTTCCCAGTTAATGGTGGGGTGCTTGAAATAGCCCATTATTAGGGTGTTTGTTTGAACCCTAATATTTCCAGTACATCAAGAAAAGATGAGTAAGAATCCTGGGGCATGGTGGGAGATCTTTAGCAAGCTACAATTTGGATTGCAGTTTTGCCCAGAGTTAGTCGCACTTGGATAACCTCGGCTGCATTATGCTGAGTAACTAGCCTGGAGGTGTGGATATCCTTAATGAATATGGACACACCTCTGCCTTTGGTGTTCCGGTCCAGGTTACATGGTCAAAAAGTGTGGTATGAGTTATAGCCTGGTAGTGCAGGGGTGCTCTCTGGAGCCTTGAACCAGGTCTCAGTCACTGCACAGATATCGATGTTTTCCATTTTAAGGAGTGCCTCGAGTGAGTGCATTTTGAGATTTAGACTTCTAGCATCACCCTCAGTTTTTGCTTGCCTGCTCCTGTTATGGTGGTGAATTTGTCATTTGAACCTTGCCTAAAAAAGGCACTATAGGGGTGGCAAGAACCTTAGCCAGTATACGGAAAACCAGAGGTGAGAGGGGCAGGCCATCTCTGGCAAAGCATTATGGTCTATCAACCATGTCATCCCAGGCAGACAGATACTGGATCCCTTTAGAATGACACCAGAAGCTTAGCCAATTATTGAAGTCGTTGCATGGTCATTTTGTCCTTGTACTGCAGCATCATTCTGGGTGATGGCAGAATGCTACTCAGGGCTACGGTCATACCTGCCTGGGCTACAAGATTGGAGAGCTCTTCCATGTCTCTTTTCATGTAGTCCAGGGAGGTACATCTCAGGTCGTTCACACCAACATGGACAATGACAGAGTCATATTTGTACTTGTTGTGGAGTGACCTGAGTGCGTGGGTTATGTGGCGAATCCTAGCACATGACAGGCAGCTGACAGTAACCTTCTCCTTGTTTAGCCTGGTGAGGGGGACATCAGTGTGCCTGACTATAGAGTCACCTATGACTAGTGTGTTGGGTACGTTATTTTGCCTTATTGGCTGTGGTTGAGTGGCATACTGAGTCTGCGGGCTATGTGTCATTTGGGTTGTGTTTGGGGGTGGAGGTTGCTTGCATTTCTGCTTTGGAGGTCTCTGTTGCTTGAGCAGATTATTACTTAGAGCCTCTGAGAATGTTTTTGTGTTTCTATGTGTGGATTTTGGTGGTGTAGATTTAGTGAGACTATGTGATGAGTGTGGTGTGGTGCAAGTGTTTACCTTCTCATCTTGACTGTCAAGTTCAGTCTTGATTGGAGAGAGCTGTACCTCCAGTTTGGCTAGATAAGTGTATCTCTCACAGTTTGTAGTGTTGGGTGGTAGGAGGAGAGGGTTGTCTGTGTACATGAGGCAATTTCTACATTGCCCCAAGATGCTCAGATTCATCAGATAGACAGGAGAGAACACTGGAAGCTGACCCTTGGATATGCCTGACTAAAAAACTATTTTCCTCTAGATAAGTGAGGAAAGTGAGTACAAGAGCTGTTTTTCTCTAAGCAAGTGAGGAAAGTAAGTACCAAAACTGTTTTCCTCTAGGTAATGAGGAAGGTTGAGTGCTGTAGTAATTGGTAGGTTATTTAGTGCTTACAACAAGTTCTGAACAAGTGCTGATCACGAATAAGCAAATCCAAGTGCTAAAACTAAGAATCTGTATCTGGACTAAACTAGTTACAGGAAAGGGGGGAAACAAGTGCAAATGCGGGCTTTTAAATCAGAAAGTTGAGAAAGATGGGAAAACCTGCCCAAATGGCCAGTAACTACAATTTCTGGGCCAGAACCACTCCTTATGTGGTAGATAGGTTACCTAGGGCTTACCACTCCCACTGATAAGCTAGAAGGCTTACCTCTAACACAGAAAGCTTGGGGGGGGCGGCTCAGAAGCTTACATACAGTGCTGGATACAACAAATCTGAATCTGGACTACACTAGTTACATGAAAGGTAGGAAACAGGCTTAGATTTTTTTTATATATGCAGAAAAGTAGCTAAAACAGCAGTAAAAACAATTCAAATGCAGTGTATGTTAGCACACCTGAGTATGTAGCAATGTTAGACCAAACAGTTTTACAAAATGCAATTAAATTAAAAATGACTAAAAACAAGTGCAGAAGGAGTCTTCTAGGTAGACTGAGGTAAAGAGATGGGACTGGGGGGGAGTGTCCCAGATCAAATCTACAGTGGGAGCGGGCAACTGCAAAAGCCTCCAAATTTAAACAACAAGACAGGAATAGGGAGGGTGGGTAGGAGAAAACCAACACCTTTAGCAGAGATCTGAAAAACTATACAGTGAAGCAGAAATAGTGCACAACTCTGAAGTCAGCCAGCAATGATATAAAATTAGTCAAACAACAATTAACAGTACACAACTCTGAAGTGCCAGAAAAATATACTCAGCTCTGTATATCTCCAGATAGTTTGAAGAGCACTCTGTCAGGACACAGGAGGGCTCCAGCAATGATATGCAGGCTGTTACTAAGAGGGTCTAATTTTATGCAAGTAATCCTTGAGATAGTCAGATAACACACAGGATGTAAAACCAGTTATACCAACTTAAGACACAGAGAAATAGGGGGAGGGGGGAAACACCTTCAGCAGAGATCTGAAAAACTATACAGTGAAGCAAAAATAACAGTGCACAACTCTGAAGTCAGCCAGCAATTATATAAAATTAGTCAGACAACAATTAACAGTACACAACTCTGAAGTGCCAGAAAAATGTACTTAGCTCTGTATATCTCCAGATAGTTTGAAGAGCACTGTGTCAGGACACAGGAAGGCTCCAGCAATGATATGTTATGTCATGACTGTTAAGAGAGACCCGGAAGCAGTACATCCGGCAAGTATCTCCACATGACATCTCACTGGATAAGTACACTAAGCTGCTATATATTTAACAAAGCACTGTGCAGGCTACATGCAGACTGGCTCAACACTGGCCAACATTTCCTATGGGGGAATGCACATGCACCTGCATATATAGCAGGCTCTGCAGGCATGTCACAACACAGGTTAAGATAAACCTGTGTGAAGGTGCATAACCACATCCAATGTGAACACAGCCACATATGGTAAGCTAGCATAAAAGTGCAGTATATGAACTCACAAAGAAAAAAACACAGGTGGGAAAGCAGCAAACACACCAACTCGAACAAAAAAAACACTTCCAAGCCAATAACTAGTCCCTGCCACTCACGAAGGTGTATAAATGGATACCACCACTCCAGGCAATCTTTTCACCACTCTTTATTAAATAAAATCCACATCAATCCATGACAAAAAATGTCAAGCGCTTTCGTCAAAAAGACTTCCTCAGAACAATGTATAATTAAAATCACATTGCTTTTATACCCTTGGAATTAATCAATCAAACAATTAATAAGCCATTTAAAGCTGCAGGGGCAACAATACAAGTGACTTGTATGTATGTGCACATTTAAATACTTTTAAATACATTTAAATAATAACTGAGTAAAATATAAGGAATGTAAAAATATAAAACTTAATAGTACAAAGGGTTAAAATCAGCAAGTGTTTAAAACTTTAAAATGTATACCTATTATTTGTTATTTTATTCTATTAGCTCTATATCTGAGCTCAGGTTTAATACTAATGGCATTGTTGATGCCCGGAAATTCACAAGCATTGACCATAAGTTGCCAACTAGTTTCTGCCCTAAGCAACTTGTTGGTCCAATCCCCCCTTCTAAAATCCTTACTCACTATTTCCAAAATACCAAATTTGAAACCATTAGTGGGATTGTTTTTAATATGTTTGTATAAAGCATTTCTCTCATCCATTTTTGTAACACTATAACAGTGTTCATAAATTCTACGATTCAGCCTCCTTTCTGATGTTCTAATGTAAAAACATTGGAAAACCGTACAAAGGGCTAAATAAACTAAACCTGTTGTAGTGCAGGAACCAGAAACCAAGTTTACCTCAATTCTAAAAGGGCCCAATCTCACCTTGGGGGTCTCCAAAAATGTATTTACATTGTTCACAGGCCCCACATTTGTGGGTACCCTCCTTTCTTTTACTTCCTTGATGACCGTATTCCAGGATGTTCTTTAAATTTTTGTTTACTTTATAAGTGAATAAAGGTTCAGTACCCAATACCCTTAATACTTCCTTATTCCCCTTAAACATGACCCAATTATTCTTAATAATCTTTTTTTTTTAAATTCTAGATTGGAATGTATTAGTTTCAGGGTCTCTAAAAAGTTTAACGTCTAGGAAGGAAATCTCATTTATATTGGCATTACCTGTAAATTTAAAATAGTCACAAACTTGGTTAATGTATTCCAAAAAGGGATGGAACGACTCTACATCCTTCCATAAAATAAATAGGTCATCCAAAAACCTATAATATAAATGCCAATAATTTTTATATAGCAAATTTAAAACATATTTTTTCTCCCACTGGTACATCACTAAATTTGCAAAAATGGGGGCACAACTACTGCCCATGGCCACACCATTAATTTGTCTATAAAATTCACCCTGAAATGTAAAAAAATTATTCCTTAAAACTATCTCCATAAGTTTTATTATGAAATTGATGGTACTCCCCCTTAAATTGGTTTGACTCACCAATGTCTCACAAAAAATTGCAGTCCTATCTCATGCGGGATGGAGGTAAAAAGATCAACTACGTCAATGGAAGAAAAATACATCTCATTACTAAAAAATTCATTTTTCACTTTTCTCAAAAAATCCCAGGAGTCAATTAAAATATGTTCAATGGGTATTAAGGCATGTCTTACAATCTGATCAATGTAAATACCTATAGTATAAGTAACACTATTATGGGCAGATATAATAAGCCTATAGGGAGGATCCTTTATGTCCTTATGTGTTTTTGGAATACCAAATACTATAGGTATGACAGGATGTTCAACATTAAGAAAGTTATATTCTTCCTCGTTAATGACCCCTTGGAATTAGGAATCTTCCAAAAAAATTTGATTTTCCTAAAACGTATGTTGATTTCATTTCTAGAAGTTATTTCATACTTAGACCCATCATTCGACATACTAGTAATTTTGTTATTATAATCTTCTACACTAGTGATGACCATACCCCCACCCTTATCAGGTTTCATAAACCGAACATCTGGATTATCACGTAATTCAAACATTAATTTTCTTTCTTTGAATGAAAGATTATGTTTCCTATTTCTACTAGTCTGTAGCAATTCATATATCTCTTGACTACAAACATTTTTAAAGGAATTTAGAATGGGTATTAAAGGGGGGTTATAGCAACCTCTCTTATAAATAATAGGTTTCATATTCCCAACCTGATTAGGTTTTTCTTGGTTTAAAATTTTCAAATTTAATTTCCTTATAAAAATCTTAAAATCTATTAAGGTTTTACTGCAGTCTTCCCTAGTGGAGGGAACGAACTTCATACCCTTCATGAATAAGTTAAATATTTCCTTGTTAAGGGGAAACTGTGCATAATTGTAAATTTTAAACCCTTTGTACAAATAAACAATACCATCACTATTACAAATGTCACCATCTTGATTTCTATTACCATTGGCATGAGAACCTAATTGTAACTGTTTTTCCTCCTGAAGGACGGGTTCCTGTATCTCTGTCTGGCCCCCTCCCCCCTCGGTTCTAAAAAATCTTTTCCTTGTCTTGTTTGATTTCTATTGTGGATCCTTTTGGATCTTCTAAGTGGAGGATATTCTGTGTCGTACTCACTACCATTAATATTACATCTATAGGGACCTGGATTCCCTTGATGGTTTTCAGTTTGACTGTGTGTACTATCTCCAGGGTTAACCCCATCCATGTAGGCTTTAGGAAGGGGGTAAGCTAAACCTTTATTATATTTGAATTCATCTCTAATAAGTTTCTTCTTTTTCCTACTAATATTATTATTCACCTCATTTTCAACTCTATCAAAAATTACATTGTATCTGTAAGAATATTGATTAAAACAAACATCTTTAAGAATTACATTATTAATATCATCAATTTCTTCAAAGAGTCCATTAATCTTTTTATTATTAATTTTCAAAATGAATTCCATTAGTTCGACCCCATGTCGGTCGAACATTTGTATAAGTTCATCACATTCAGGCTCCTCCTTTTTTACCCCATTTGGAAACCTGTACATGCGAAGTCCTTTAGGAACTCGTCTCCTTTTAATACACTCTTTTAAGCATGTATTGTCACATTGTAATGCACATACTTTGTGCATTTTAGTTTCTAAGCACACTAACCTGCTGTCCATGCTGTTCGTATTTGCTTGGTTGTTGCTATCGAAAAAAACATACTCTTTCTTACTCCAGTCTTTTAATCAGTCGTGTGCTGAAACAGTTCCATTATGTTCCGCTCGGTTTCCCAAGCCTTCTGAATGACTAACCGAACTTTCTGGACGGGATAATCCCATACTGGTAGTCTCCATACTCCTGGCAACAACAGGAAGGGATCTACTCGCTACTGGTGGTGTTACCTCTCTACCATTCCCATCACCAACAGTCCCAGTTCTATCGTTGACTGTAGCGTGGGAATTTTGTATATTCTGAACCACTTCTTGTAGTTCGGACACTTTTTCTGTTAAGTTCAAAATTAATTGAAATAAGTTGTTGCTATTTCCCCTTGTCGGTTGTCCACAGGGGAAATGTATGGATTCCAGGTCCTCCTGGAACACCGGGGAAAGTACATTATCCTCCATTGCGGCTGGAATACGGGTCTAGTAGGCTCCAAATCCACCAAGAAAACTCACAAAGAAAAAAACACAGGTGGGAAAGCAGCAAACACACCAACTCGAACAAAAAAATACTTCCAAGCCAATAACTAGTCCCCACCACTCACAAAGGTGTATAAATGGTTACCACCACTCAACGCAATCTTTTCACCACACTTTATTAAATAAAATCCACATCAATCCATGACAAAAAAGGTCAAGCGCTTTCGTCAAATAGACTTCCTCAGAACAATGTATAATTAAAATCACATTGCTTTTATACCCTTGGAATTAATCAATCAACCAATTAATAAGCCATTTAAAGCTACAGGGGCAACAATACAAGTGACTTGTATGTATGTGCACATTTAAATACTTTTAAATACATTTAAATAATCATTGAGTAAAATATAAGGAATGTAAAAATATAAAACTTAATAGTACAAAGGGTTAAAATCAGCAAGTGTTTAAAACTTTAAAATGTATACCTATTATTTGTTTTTTTTATTCTATTAGCTCTATATCTGAGCTCAGGTTTAATACTAATGACATCGTTGATGCCCGGAAATTCACAAGCATTGACCATAAGTTGCCACCTAGTTTCTGCCCTAAGCAACTTGTTGGTCCAATCCCCCCCTCTAAAATCCTTACTCACTATTTCCAAAATACCAAACTTGAAACCATGAGTGGGATTGTGATGTACCACTGGGAGAAAAAATATGTTTTAAATTCGATATATAAAAATTATTGGCATTTATATTATAGGTTTTTGGATGACCTATTTATTTTATGGAAGGATGTAGAGTCGTTCCGTCCCTTTTTGGAATACATTAACCAAGTTTGTGACTATTTTAAATTTACAGGTTATGGCAATATAAATGAGATTTCCTTCCTAGATGTTAAACTTTTTAGAGACCCTGAAACTAATACATTCCAATCTAGAATTTATAGGAAACCCAAGTTTTCCAACGATTACTTGGAATACTCAAGTAACCACCCCCCGTACATTAAACAAAATACTGTCAAAGGACAAATGGTGAGGGTAGTAAGGATGTGTTCCAAGATGGAATACGTAGAAGAAGAAACTAGATTGGTAATGGACATGTTCCTAAACAGGGGTATCCATTGGACCTCTTGGAAGATATTAGGAATCAGGTTATGAGTGAATGGAACCACAGATACATACCCTTATTGGGAATGGGTGAGGAAGTTACGATAAGATATCCCAAAGAAACAAAGGACTTTACTCAGGCTATGGTACTCACTTATGGGGAAACATCTGAAGAAGTAAAAAAGATTATTAAGAATAATTGGGTCATGTTTAAGGGGAATAAGGAAGTATTAGGGGTATTGGGTACTGAACCTTTATTCACTTATAAAGTAAACAAAAATTTAAAGAACATCCTGGAATACGGTCATCAAGGAAGGAAAGAAAGGAGGGTACCCACAAATGTGGGACCTGTGAACAATATAAATACATTTTGGAGACCCCCAAGGTGAGATTGGGCCCTTTTAGGATTGAGGTAAACTTGGTTTCTGGTTCCTGCACTACAACAGGTTTAGTTTATTTAGCCCTTTGTACGGTTTGCCAATGCTTTTACATTGGAAAAACAGAAAGGAGGCTGAATCGTAGAATTTATGAACACTGTTATAGTGTTACAAAAATGGATGAGAGAAATGCTTTATACAAACATATTAAAAACACTCCCACTCATGGTTTCAAGTTTGGTATTTTGGAAATAGTGAGTAAGGATTTTAGAGGGGGGGGGATTGGACCAACAAGTTGTTTAGGGCAGATACTAGGTGGCAACTTATGGTCAATGCTTGTGAATTTCCGGGCATCAACGATCCCATTAGTATTAAACCTGAGCTCAGATATAGAGCTAATAGAATAAAATAACAAATAATAGGTATATATTTTAAAGTTTTAAACACTTGCTGATTTTAACCCTTTGTACTATTAAGTTTTATATTTTTACATTCCTTATATTTTACTCAGTGATTATTTAAATGTATTTAAAAGTATTTAAATGTGCACATACATACAAGTCACTTGTATTGTTGCCCCTGCAGCTTTAAATGGCTTATTAATTGGTTGATTGATTAATTCCAAGGGTATAAAAGCAATGTGATTTTAATTATACATTGTTCTGAGGAAGTCTATTTGACGAAAGCGCTTGACCTTTTTTGTCATGGATTGATGTGGATTTTATTTAATAAAGTGTGGTGAAAAGATTGCCTTGAGTGGTGGTAACCATCTATACACCTTCGTGAGTGGCGGGGACTAGTTATTGGCTTGGAAGTGTTTTTTTGTTCGAGTTACAGTATATGAACTATCTGTTCAACACCATCCTCATATGTGCCACTCACAGACTAACCCTACATATACTGGGCTGCTACATGGTGTGGTCTGCTGTCTGTCTGTGGTATGGGACATGTGTGTGTATGGCCCTACAAACATGTAAACCAATACGGTAACATACAGTGGAGCAGCAGGCAACATCAGATAGGACGGGACTTATAACAATGACATCCACCACAGTCTGTACACAGGCTAAAGAACATGTTCACAATGCACACACTGTTGACATTCACCATAGTTACACAGACCTCAGTACTGTACAAACAACTACAGAATGTCCTGGTAATATTGTCAAATATGACCCGTACTGTACATAACATGTGTAACAGTCTGATATCTCCCTGGCTTGCTATCAGATATGATGACACTACTGATGGTGTATAGCACATATGCACCTCTTAATGCATGACATATGTACAAAGGTTGACAGAGTTGTGTCTGGAAGCACATACACACGGCAGGGACCACAGTTGTTGCAGGTATCCAGTGGGAAACATACTGAAGGGGCACTGTCTGCAATTATGTGCCTAACATACTGATGGACAGGGTGCCATGGCCTCTGTAGGCCACTGCATTCATACCATAGTTACTATCAGTCACCAATATGCAATGTACTACACACATCTTGGCTGTTGCCTCACCATGTGTGTGTGTATGAGACATGGGTTGAGAGTGTGCTCTGGGTAATACTGGGGTTGCTAACTGTGATTATCTGGACTTGATGTCACATGTATGGGTATGGATATGCACCCCAGCCTCTCAGCTATTTCACAGCTGTTTTCCCTGTACAGTGGACTTTGTGATATGTACTAGGGCCACCATATAAGAAAACTGCAAAACTCACAACACATTGGGCCCAGATGTCACACACGCACACCCTTCTACATGCAGGATATGAGGTGCAAACACAGATACCTGTCATGTCTGGGAGTCGAACCCCTACTTAACTAGTTTATTATACTACAGCACTACGCAGTTATAGTACATGGCATGGTGATTACTGAAGTACTCCTTCCCCAAAGGTGTATATCACATCGGCTAACATCAGCAGGATTGCCAAAGTAGGACATTTGACATGTACTGAGTGTGACTAGCCTAAAATACATTGCTCCCTACACAGACAGTGGAACACACACAAAACATCCAGAACTGCCATGGGTGGTTATAGAACCCTACTAGAGTTCTGAATCACACTACAGCAGTATGCAGTTATGGCACATCCTATGGAGACTACTTGGATACAGCCTTCTCAGAGGTGTATTTCAGGGTGGATGACATCAGCAGTCTTACCAAGGTAGAGCACTTAAATTGTAGGAGGTGTGCCTACCCAAAAAGCATTGCTTTCCACACAGACACACACATGCAGTTGCCAAGGCTGGGGTTAGAGATCCTACTTAAGTAGTTTATCACACTACAGCAGCACACAGTTACAGCATGTACCACAGAGATTACTGGCCTATCACTTCCCCAAAGGTGTATTTCACAGTTGATGACATCAGCACACTTGTCAAAGTGGAGCTTTGGAGGTTGTAGTGTCTGTGAATGGACTCAAAAGCATTGCTCCTTACACTGACAAAGGAACTCACACACAAACACATCCACACTTGCCATGTCAGGGAATAGAACACCTATGTATGTAGTTTATCACACTACAGCAGGACACAGTTACAGGAAGCGCTATAGAGAATACTGGGCTACCATTTCCCAGAGGTGTATTACTAGGTGGATGACATCAGCTGCCTTGCAAAGGTTGAGCATTTGGATTGTGGGGAGTGTGTCTAGCCTAAAAAACATTGCTCTCTACACAGACACACAGTTGCCATGTCTGGGAATAGAACTCCTACCTAACTAGTTTATCACACTACAGTGGTACACAGTTACAGGACTCGCTCCGGTGATTACTGGGCTACAGCTTCCCAGAGGTGTATTACTAGGTGGATGACATCAGCTGCCTTGCAAAGGTTGAGCATTTGGATTGTGGGGAGTGTAGCTAGCCTAAAAAGCATTGCTTTCTACACAGACAGGCACACACACTCGCACACAGTTACCATGTCTGGGAAGAGAACTCCTACCTAACTAGTTTATTACACTACGGCAGTACACAGTTACAGGACACGCTACAGAAATTACTGGGCTACAATCTTCCCAGAGATGTATTACTAGATGGATGACATCAGCAGCTTTGCCTAAGTTGTGCATTGAAATTGTTTGGAATGTGACTACCCTTAAAAGCATTGCTCTCTACAGTCAGACAAACATGAACACAAACACACACACAGTTGTCAAGTCTGGGATTCGAAGTCCTACCTAACTAGCTTATCACACTATAGCAGTATGCAGTTATAGGACACGCCACGGAGATTACTAGGCTACAATTCTCCCAAAGGTGTATTTCACATTGGATGACCTCAGCGGGCTTGTCATAGTAGGGCTATGTGGAGGGCAGTGTGTGTGCATGGGCCATTACCCATTCATGTAGGGGTTGACATGCCACATGCGAACACACACAGGGTCATATTTCACAGGTGCGTGTATACAGTTGCTAGATGACTACTTCCTTGTACAGTCATGTTGCACAGCTGCCATGTGCACCACATGGTCTGTAATGCTGACAGATACTGGTGGCTAGTATCTGCAGTGAGTGACATCTGAGGGGCCCTTTGGCTGTGTGCTGGGTGGGACAGGCCTGGATTGCTCCTTGTCACAGTCACCCTCTTTCACACATCTATGTCCATCTACCTTTGGCTTATTATAGTGTGTTGTCCTTACATATATGTCTGTATTCCTGTCCACTGTGTGTGCAAGGCATGAGTGGTGCATACTGACGAGTGTCTGCACTAATAACTGCGACTGCCACATGTCTGGTCCACTGGTGTTTGCAGACATGGCCTTCATGTGTTTAAGTGTGTGAGCATGCCCAGTATGACCTTTCAGTATGTTGTTGCCTTACATTGCCTTCATTTCTCTAAGTGTATGAGCATGCCCAATATGGCCATCTGTATTGCATGTGTGGGTCAAGTCCAGGTAGTTTGTACTGCAGTGCTGACCTTTGTGTTGTACACCGACAGGTAGCATGCTGTCTCTGCAGGGTATCCATCGATCATTTGGCATTGACTGTTACTGCATTTCGGCATAGCGAGTGGGGGCACACCTGACTGTTTCTACATCTCTACACAGGGTTGGGGGGGACACCTGACTGTTACTATATTTCTATGTAGGTTGGGGGGAGGGCACACCTGACTATTTCTACATTTCTACACAGGATTGGGGGGGGGCACACCTGACTGTTACTATATGACTATGTAGGATGGGGGAGGGCACACCTGACACTTGTACACATTTGCTGGGACTGTACTGGTATGTCGGGTACTCCATTTCAGTCTGTAGTCTTACCTATCATGCTGGCTAGAGGCATACCAGTGTACTACAGATCGTGACTTTGATTGCCCTACATATTATTGTCTGACTTCCTACTCTTCAGAACTAACATCCCACTGTCTGCCCTGCTTTGGTCTGTCTGTGTAGGCCTGGGGGGGTTAACTATAGCCATCATTCTGAGGCCATAGCACAGGCTCTGTTTGGGTTTGTCTACACCTGTCCTGCTGGTTGACACTGTTGTTGGATATGTGAACTGTCCTGACTGGCATGTGTAGGTCATATGGACACACATTTTATTTTTATTTATTTATTTTACATTTGTTTACCAGGATAGTCCGACTGGATACATGTCTATTTTCAGCAGAGGCCTGGGGAGAAAAGCTCCACATAGTCAAACGAACAAAAGGTTACACAAGATGTTAGAAAACAATTAGAATATATAAAAAAGTGGTAATATACCTTATGTACATTGGTTTAGAAGTGTTCCCTAATAGGGAATCAGTTCTCATGGGCAGACATACAAAGGTTACACAAGAAGTTAGAAAACAATTAGAATATATAAAAACAAAGTGGTAATATACCTTATGTACATTGGTTTAGTAATGTTCCCTAGTAGGGACTCACAGTTCTCATGGGCAGAGACAATTACAAGTAAGTTTGTAACTCACAGTTAGTCCCTAGTAGGGACTCAGTTCTCATGGACATACGCAATTATAAGTAAGATTGGATACATAGCATGGTGATGTAGTTAGATGTTATAATAATTACTGATTATGCTATGATAATTACTGATTATGCTATTGTTTTATAACTTAATCCAGGTTGGTACATGGGCATACCCAGTTCAATTTGAGATACTGTTTGAGGTTTTTTTGAAGAGACTTTTGGAGGATTGTAGGGTTATATAGTTTGGTAAGGCATTCCAGGTGTTGCCAACAAAGTTGGTGAACAGGGATTCACCAGCTGAGTTATTAACTTTGTGGATTTGGACCAGTAATTTGTCAGCTGACCGTAGAGATCTCAGGTTGCTATATGGCTTAATAATATTTATAAGAGAGGCGGTATCTTTAGGGTGGTACAGAACTTTGTGCACTATTAAGAGTTGATTGAATTGAATTAAGCTGGGCAGTTCTAGCCATTCTAGTTGTTTCAGGTTCTGGCAGTGATGGGTTCTATAGGTGGAACCAGTGGCAAATCTGGCAATATGGTTGCAGCTATGGGACAGCTTACTTAGTTTGGTTTTATTGAGGTTTGAGAGTACAGGTGAGGCATATAAAGAGTAGAGAGTAGGTGTGATTGGGTGATTTCAGTCCTAGCCAGTGGGGTTAAGAGTGTCTTGTTTCTATACAGTGATCCAAGCTTCTTATTGATGGTCTGTATGGTTTTGTTGACCTGTAGGTCAAATTTGAGATTATTGTCTAGGATAACCCCTAGAAGTTCAGTGTGTTGATCTGGGGAGATAGTGGTGTCATTGTTAGATGTGACAGAGAACGAAAGTGTGGCAGATCTACTAGTGGGTGTGAAGAGTAGAAGTTTAGTTTTATTGGGGTTCATTAGTAGGCATTGGTTGGTGAGCCAGTTCTCAATAGTGTTAAATGTATTTTGGGTTAAGATATGTAGTTCGGATGGGGAGGTGGCTGAACAGATGAGAGTGGAATCATCTGCATATTGAATACAGGTAACTTTAGGGATAGCAGTGTGAAGATTATTGATAAAAATAGAGAAGAGTAGTGGGCCTAGTATGGAGCCTTGAGGGACACCAAGTGTGAGAGGTAGCTGGATGAAGAGTTTGCTCTGCCATAGTACCACCTGTTGTCTACCAGTTAGGTAGGACTGGAACCACTGGATAGTGTGCATGTTGAGGGAAATGGATTTTAGAGAAAGAATGAGAAGTTCATGGTTGACCATGTCAAAGGCTTTTGATAGGTCAAGGAAGAGGGTGGAGGTTAGCCTATTGTCATTTCTGTTATTGTTTATGGCATTAGTAAAGGAAAGGAGGGCTGAGGTGGTGCTGTGGTATGGCCTGAAGCCATGCTGGGAGTTGGATAGTAAGTTATTGTGTGTAAGGTATTGCATCAGTTGCTTGTATACACATTTCTCCATTATTTTGGCTAGTGAGGAAAGAATGGCAATGGGTCTATAGTTGGAAATGTCTATTGAGTTACCACCTTTATGGAGTGGGATGACGTGGAATATTTTCCAGAGGGAGAGGATAGCATTTTCGGATAAGGTTCTGTTGATAAAGATAGATATGGGATATGCAATGGCATCTGCAGCTATTTGTAGGTACTCTGCAGGGAGGAGGTCAGCAGCGAGGGTGGTAGGTTTTAGTTTTTTTAGGAGAATTTTGATAAAACTAGTGGATATTGGTTGGAGGCTAAATTCGGGGTGATGTGTGGGTAAATTAGGCGTGTGGTTTAAGGTTGTGGAGGTTAGGTGATTTGCTAGGGATTGGATTGTTTCGGTGAAAAAGTTATTATAAGCGCTAGCAATGATCTCTGGGGAACTATGGGTATGGTTAGCCAGGGTCGGGGTGGTAGAATGTCCTGGATGAAGTAGTTGATTTAAGCCTGCCCAGAACTTTTGGGGGGTGTTTTGGTGTTTTTGTAGGAGCTTATGGTAGAAGCTTTTTTATCCAGTAAAATAGATTTTTTTGTGTCATTCCTGAGTTGACGATATTTTAGATGGTCGAGTGGGGCTTTGGTTGTTCTCCAGCTGGCCCAGGCTCTGTTTCTAGCTTTGATTTTAGATTTGGTCTCTTTTGTGAGCCATGGTGTTGTGTTTGATCTAGATTATATTGTACGTGCAGGAGCATGGGAATCAAAGATACTTAGGAATTTAGTGTTAAAGTTATCTACAGCCTCTTCTAATGGTAGATTCTTTAGTTTTGACCAGTCAACTGTTTGTAGTTCATTTAGGAATATTGCAGTGTCAAGGTTTTTTCTATTTCTCACTGTTTTATATTTGGTCTGGTGAGGGTTTCCTACCTTATGTTCTATGATATAGGTTAGAAAATGGTCTCTAAGATTGTCAGGGAGAGCGCCAGCAGTCTGCAGTTGGGGTTGGTTGTTAACTAGGATCCAGTCCAGGATACGTTCCCTGTTGGTCGGTTTGTTTATCCTAGTGGGAGAGGTTATGGTCTGTTTAAACCCAGATAAGTTTATAGGAGTGAGGGGGGGGGTGAGAGGAGCAGGGGTGCCAGTCGGTGTTAAAGTCACCAAGAACTATGGTTTCTTGGGGATAAGTAGTGGATAACCAGTACAGGATATCCACTAGGGTATTTAAGTTGTTGCCTGGCGGAATGTATCCACAAACAATGTTTAAACATTTGTACTGGTTAATCTGTAATTTGGTTACGAGGAGTTCAGCATTGTTGAATTGGGGTGGTTGAATGGTGTCTCTATTAACAGTTAGTGTGTTTTTGTAAAGGAATGCTATCCCACCTCCTTTCCTAGTAGCACAATCTAACCGGTGCATATTATATCCTGGGGGTAGTATCTCACTGTTGGTAGTACTAGGTTTTAGCCAGGTTTCCATAAGACACATAATATCTGGGCAGTGGGTTGCTAGGAGGGTATGTAGGTTGGGAATCTTATTGTTACTACTTCCAATATTTAGGTGAAATGCTAGGAGGGAAATAGTGGGAGTAAAAAGGGGTAGCTTGACTGTGGGGGTTGTGGTAGGGGAGTGGAAGTTATTGGGTGTGGGTGGGCCAGGGTTGGGATGAATATCCCCGTGTGTTATAAGGTTATAGTGACAGGATATTCTAAGCTTTAGGAGTTTATTAGTTTTATATAGTCTTTGTCTTTAGGATTGTGTTTTGTGGTTTTACAGGGGTGATAGATTATTGAGGGTCATATATTCGGTTTGCTGGGGATGGCACAGTGTTTGGTGTTATGTGTGTAGTCATGGGTATCTGTTTGACCTTGTGGGTAGTGAATACCATGGTCAAGTATTTGTTCGTAGGCAGTAAGATGGTAAAATAGAAACAGTATAGGCATTAGGGTAATTAGCATTTTTTTACTTGTTTGCATTTTGTTAGGGGGTGGGTCAAATTTGATGGCTGATTGTGCTAACAGGGTGTGGAAGAATGGAAGAGAAAAAAATGGGTGTGGGGGAGGGCTGTTCAATGATTGGATTTTAGTATGAGGGGAGTGGCTGAGCGTAGTTTAAATGTAGGAGTAGTGGGGCGGGTGAGAATTGGGGGCAGGGAGGGGAGCAGAGTGAGCCCGAGCACAGTGAGGGTGAGAGGAGCGGGGCTAGCACTGACTGAAAGTA
Source organism: Protopterus annectens (assembly GCF_019279795.1). NCBI lineage: Eukaryota > Metazoa > Chordata > Ceratodontiformes > Protopteridae > Protopterus > Protopterus annectens. Next base: position 1,310,415,274 of record NC_056732.1, read on the forward strand.
TTTCCATGGGCTTTTGGTATGTTAAGGTAACGTTTTGTCTGTATTTAGATTTGTTTCTTTTTACACCAAATTTTTAGGCTATTTTTAATCTATAGGTTATTAACTTGCAGGATAAATTAATAGCTCCAGAGTATAATTTTCTGGGCTATGCGAGGGAGTGCAGGGTGAAATTACTGTTGTAGCAGTTTAACCTGTTTGATGAAAAATGGGGGTGGGGGAAGGGAGAAGGCAGTAGGAGTGGTTAGAGGGAGACCTTGATTGACTGAAGACACCACAGCAGAGGTAAGTTTAATGTAAGGGCCTAAAACCTGCACTCAGCACTTAATGTTATTTATGTTTACCAGGAAAGACAGACTAACAGTATACACTTTTGAGGATTTTTACAAGGGTTACTTGTTCAATGTCAGACAAGTAAAACTTTTACAGTAAATCTATGTTTGTGTAGAAAGCCGGAAAGGTACAAGGTATACCTGTAAAAATTAGGGTCAGAAACACTAATGTAAGAGTCAGTGCACTTTAGTTACAGGGAAGGAGGTAAACACTCAAGCAGAAAAGAGCCCTGTGGCTGACCAAAATAGTGACTCGCTTAGTTACACAGCACTGTAAGAGTAAGCTTAACAAATGTTTTTATATGTGTAACCTACTCTGTTTAATTGCTGAGAGAAAAACAGTTTTTGTTGAGAGTGGTAGCCAAATTGCAATTCTGTAGACACCATTATGCAGCAGCTGCAGTATGCTAGTAGAGGTAATCTGTTTAATTGCTGGGAGAAAAACAGTTTTTGTTGAGAGAGTGGTAGCCAAATTGCAATCCTGTAGACACCGTTATGCAGCAGCTGCAGTATGCTAATGGAGGTAATCTGTTTAATTGCTGGGAGAAAAACAGTTTTTGTTGAGAGAGTGGTAGCCAGAAAAACAGTTTTTGTTGAGATAGTGGTAGCCAAATTGCAGTCCTGTAAACACAGTTATGCAGCAGCTGCAGTATGCTAGTGGAGGTAAACTGTGAGTCACATCAGGTTAGCAAAGGGGGGAAGTTGCTCAGCACATTTCTTGCAGTGGGTTTTGTCACCCTGTGTAGTACTGGCTACTATGGTGACTCCAGTATGTGTTACAGATGTCCAGGTGCCACTATGGGTGTCTACTGACTGCTGCCATAACATTCAGCCACCCAATTCCCTTGCATGCTCACATCCATATCATAGCTACAGGTAACAACACATTCTACTCCATATGGCAATTGGTAGGTTGAGTGACTTACCTTGTGGGTGTGCCAGACGTGCGGAAGGTGCTGGTGGGCTGCCTATGTCGGATGCACATAGTACACCTCCTATACATGGTTGAGCACAGGTAGTGTCATCTTTGGCATCCCTTTTACTATATGTGCAAGTCAGAGAAAGGTGTCATTCCCTGGGTCGAGGCTGTGTCAGTGCATGTGCTGTGCATTGCCTCTTTGCCAAGGCCAGGGCATACTGAGCACACCTCCTTCTGCCTACTGGGGCAGGCACAGGTTGTTCCTCCTCCAAGGTCACTCTGTGCCAGTGCAGGCCTTGGCATTGGTGGGGGGGGGATGTGTGGCCTGCCCCAGGCTGTTCCTGCTGCAGCTGTTTCCGCAGGATAATATTGTGTAGCATAGTGCATACCAAAACAATTTGGGTACATGTAGCTGGTGAATACTGCAAGGCTCCACCAGATGTGTCCAGACACCGGAACTGTGACCTGAGCATCCCAAACACACGCTCTATTATATGTCTGGCCGGTGTGTGTGCCTCATTATGGCGTTGTTGTTCAGGTGTGTGTGCATTTCTGATGGCTGTCATCAGCCACGGCTCCAGTGTGTACCCAGCATCCCCCACTAGGTGGCCGTAGGGGATGTCCCCATTGGCAAATCTCTGTTACAGCTACGTCCGATGCCATATGTGGGAATCGTAATAGCTTCCAGGGCAGCCTGCACACACATTCATTATAATGCCCTGGGCATCACATACAACCTAGCAGTTGATGGAGGGGATGCCCCTGTGGTTGATGAGGCCCTACCCTGCTCACCGGGTGGTGCTTTGATGCATATGTGCATGCAGTCTATAGCACCTACTACCTCAGGGTATTCTACTATTTAGTGGAAGAGATGCATATTGCTGGTCAACACCTCATGGGTGTTGAGGAAATATACATGCTCACTGGCATGTGCTGACATGGCATCCAGGAACTTGTGGAATACTCAGATGCTGATGCCTGTGAGATCACCATAATATCCCCAGTTGTGCTTTGGGAGGTACCTGTGGCTAGTATACCTAGGCCTACCATACCTCGGCATCCACTGGGATGGGTTTCCCTCGGTCAGTTTGGTGTGACAGGTGTGGCCGGCACAGGTCAACACATTGCTGTAGGAGGTCTCTGTCCACCCCATAGCGCTCCACTATCTCCAGCTCATTTAGCCCCTGGTAGGTTACCCTGCGTCTGTACACTATTCTCCGTCTCCTCACTGTGGGTTGTTCGGCAGCATTCACATCCTCACCTCTTGCACATGTTGTTCTATGTTGCCTGCTGCAGCCCTTCTCATTTTGTAGGTTTGTTAGTTAAAATGTCCCCGCTTGTATACACCGGTGGTGTAGAGTGTGGGAAAAACCATAGGGGAAGGTGTTTGCTTAGTTTATAGTAGTATTCTGAGCTGGGCTGGTCTGCTGCCTGTGTAAATGACTGATTTTAATACATTTCACCTGCCAGCTAAGCTAGTTCTCCTTGATTACCTTCCTACTGCTGTTTTCTCTTCCCATTGCCTTCCTGTTTAAGCCCGTGTGCGTGCCGCGCAAACAGAGTGCTCAAATGCGCACACTGCTGCTATTTCCTAGTTTAACCTCTTTTTTCTTCCTGTACGACCTGGTGCGCAGTGGGCACACCCGCTTAGGCTTTGTAAAGACTGCTTGTGCTAAGCTAGGAGCAACCCCGAGCCACAGGGCTCCAGTCTGCTTACAGTATGCCTGATACACACACCCATGATCTCACCTACCTTCTAGGCTTGCACTCAGCTATTCCTACTCTTACACTGTTGGGACCTGCCTCACATCCTGGGGAAAACTGGGATTCACTATCCTTCCCCTCATTTGCCTGCCAATGCATAGTTACATGACTCACACTGAGCCTACCCCCTTAGCAACCACTACTCACTGGCTAGTTTGTCTTCTGCCTGCCATTGGCTTGCATGGCAGAATACTGATTTTAATTAGAATGCTTAATTTAGGTTCTTTTTGTTATTTTCCCCCAGATCCCATTTGCACACTGCTGCCCTATGCTTAAACAGCCGAGAGTTGATTTTTTTAATTGTTGTACCGTTTGCAATGCCAATGGCCTTATACTTGGCCATTGGCATGCTTACTACATGATATGCAGCATTTATTTGGGGCTGTCATAGCTCCGTTTTGGATTTTGCAGAAATGTACTTGGTACATCTTGCATGCCCTGCAAGCTTTTGAGAATCCAGGGGATCATTTTTTCATTAAGAAGCGGTGTTTAACTTTTTGGCTTTTGGACACTATAAAATTAGACATAATTGCAGTCCCCATGTTATTCACTGGATAGCGAACTAGCTGTCAAATAGATCACAGGTTGTGAAAGTTGCCGGTATCCTTTCCAAAGAAACTGCAGCTAATGGGATGCTGTCATAGCTTTCAGCTGTGCAGTTTTTCCCAGAATGTCTGGATTTTTACCTCATATTTTAAGTCTGCTCCTCATAAAATATATGTATTTCTTGCAAATCCTTGAGGATTAAAGTCTCTAAATAATGACAAATGTTTGAGTTTCAGACTTCATATCCTTCAGAAGATGCATAATAACACAAAACCTTCTAGCAACTTTGTAAGTTTATAACAGCAATATTTAAAATCTGCCCCTATTTTTGTGCCTTTGTCCAGCATTATTTTTGGATTTGTCCATAATTTTTGTGCTAACATGTTGAGAGCTATGGATGCTGTAGGGATTAGTGCTGAGCACCTTCCTGTTTGACATTTATTTTGCAGACATCTAAGCCAGTATTTCAGATGGGTGGTTGATCAGGTCTGTTAATTACTAGAAGATGTACACTGTTATTTGCCCATCCACTGATTCTAAATAGCTGGAATATGCACATAGGTTCATAGGTGTGTACTAGGTTAATGGCCCTGGAGACTTTACAAGCCTAGTCCCTAGGATTACCTTGGCATCGTGCCACCCAACCTTAGTTTCCAGTGCCTCTGTCGAGTAAAGCCACTGGAGTGATACCTGGAGTGAATTTTCTATTTTCCATCCACTCATCAAGATTTGTCTTGAATAGGGCCAGTGAGGTGATCTGCTTGACATGTATGGGAAGTCTATTCTATAGCATGGGCAGTCTCTGGGTTATGAACCTGTCCCTTCAGGATGTTCTGTTGCTTATGGTAATGAGGTTGAGGTCTCTGGAGTGTGTGGTGTGGAGGGATTGGGATTTCTTTAGCTGTAGCATTTCCAACAGAGCTGAGTCAGACATGGCTTTGTAAGTCAAGCAGAGATCGTCTCTAATAGGCGATATGAGACAGAGCATAGTTGGAGTTTTCTGAGTATGTCCATATAGGACAAATATTTGAGGCCTAGGATCCTCTTTCTGAGGTACTTTTGCAGCCTCTCCAGTTGTTGCAAGTGTTTAGTGAGGTACATGCCAAATGGGGCATTGTACTCAATGACTGGCCTAATGAGGGAAGAGTAGAGGGAGACAATGACCTCTTTCTTCCTGGATGCAAAACCCTTTGTAATGAGATGTGCCACATAGAAGGGCTTTCTGACTACAGTGGCAATGTGGTGGTCAAAAGAGAGGTTCCTGTCAACTTGTGTTCCCAGAGCTCTTATAATGCCATCTGTGTTTAGTGGACTGCCAACGATGTGGTAACTCATGGGAACCAGGTTTTTCCCAAAGGGGATGATGACACATTTTTTTGGCATTGAGCTTAAGGCCATGGTTCTGACACCAGTTGTTGGTCTCAGTGAGGCCTTTCTGTAGAATGTCAACATCATGGGGAGTTAATAATAGCTCTCCACTTGCAATTGTCTGCGAACTTCATATCTGGTGAACTGAAAACAGTTTCAGTAGAAATACAAAAAGTGGAGTATTAACTTTCAACCAAAAAAAATGTTCCTGCCTCATATGTTATAAATAGTACTCCTCTACAATTCTCTCATTTGATCATGTTTCAAACATAGTCAGGAAATCCTTCCATCTGGCCTAGTTAATTTCCAAGATCCAAATAATTCATTCTACCAGTGTACTCTTACCTTATGAGACCCATCATTGAATACAGTGGCTCCTTTTGATATGTATAAATCCAATCATCTTACTCAGCTGGAAAGGCCACAAAGATACCCAAGCATGAAAATTAATTTCCTTACAGATTTCAACTATTCAAATAGACTAGTATGACTTTACTTATACTCACTCACCTTCACGGTTCCCTGAGCTCACCTGCACCTCACATTTCTAGCCATAAAACACTCAGTCCCATTTGGCCTATGATTTCTTGGCAAAACCAGTGTGTCTCTAAAAAACCCTCCCCAGAAACCTAAATCAGCACTAACAAATAAAGAAGAGACACCGGAAGAATAGTTTTCTAACTCAATGCATTCCCAGCATATATAATAAGCTACCAGAATAAGTCTAGCAAAATATTGCTTTGAATAACTTTAAGGCTAGTCTTGAAGACTGGATGTATACAAACAAACTAACAACTTGGGTTATCATTTACAGCCCTGCTCAGTTTGTGAAGTATGTGAGTGAACTGGTGCAGTTGTGCAGCAATGCCGCAGTTAAACTTTGTCACGTCACAGCAAGAGGTTCTCTGGCTGGATTCTCAGCTGGGGTAATATGGTAAAATTATTATACATATTTTATATATATATATATATATATATATATATATATATATATATATATATATATATATATATATATGGGTCCTATTTCATTTATTGAATTTACTTTTCACCAAATCTGAAATAACCAAGACCAGTTGTATGAAAATACAGTATCGCAAAACTTCACTATGCCAAGCCCCAGTTAAGTGAAACACTTACCATGATGTTGGCAGTGTGAGACGTCCAATTAGACTGTGTGCAAATACCTTCTTGTCCACCGTACCAGTTCTGTTGCATGTCAGATATGCAGGTAGGTTAGAAATATTCATCCTGTGGAAAAATAATTTTCAGCGCTCATAGTTTTTAAACGGAGATTGCACTACAGTACAGATCGGGAAATCTACCCTTGTTACTGTACTGTGATCTTGGAGCTGGTATATATATAATTTGCACGGGGTGTGCCCCTGCAAAAATGTTACAGTATGTCTGTGTTTGAATTTTTGTATAGCTGTATTGTTGGTGGTTTGTAATTTGGTAAAGTACGTGCTCGGCAAAGTGGAGTTTCTGTGTAAAGGAGTCTCTGTTTTGGAGTTCTATGAAGTGTCATTTCGATCAATGAAATGAGACCCATATATAGCTATTTCTACATATATATATATATATAGAGAGAGAGAGAGAGAGAGAGAGAGAGAGAGAGAGAGAGGAATTGTAGACAAGTTCATTTGAGACTTCAAAGTAATAAGGACTTATAACTTGTTTCAAAAATTATAATTTTTTATTGAAAATAAAATATATTAAACAGATGAATGCTTTTGTCTTTAATTGGGCTTCATCATATAGCCAGAGAAAATGATATAGTAATAACAGACAGAGTGCATAAAATATCAGCTGGGATTAACAGAAATGAAAAGCTGCAGTAGTTAATATAGAATTAAGAGAGAGATGAAATAGTATTTCAGCCAGGAGTGGAGCAAGATCAAGTCCAGTTATCCATGAGATGTATTTTTAGGACTTTGTAAAGGATTTGTGTGAATAGTTGTTTAGTCTAATAGGGAATGGGATGGCATTCCACATTTTTTGAGACGTGACATGAGAATAGAGAGCCTACTGCTGAGCTGGTTGGTTTGGTCACACTTAGTAAGTCTCTACACTTGATTGCAGAGTTCTAGTTGGAATATACTGAGTAAGAATATTGGCCAAGCTTGGCCATTGTTCAGGGCTGTGGATCACAGTATGTGTAATATTTGGCTCAGGGTAAGACAAGCAGTGAGGGAGTTCTAACTGGAGGAGCTTTTTTAGGGATAAGTAATGATGTGACCTTTATAGTAGGGTCGCTGCAAATTTTGCAGTTGGTATTGTACTGTTCTAGTAGGTTCAGTAGGTGGTTTATCAATTGATAATTATGGGGGCCCTGTGCAGAAGGGCTGGCAGGAGATATGCTGTGGGTGTTTGACTCCATTGCTTGTCAAGATAATATGTAGCACTTACACAAGCACGCACAGGATAATAAAACATGTAATTAAGGATATATGATTAAGAAACATAACATTACTGATTAAAGGCTGGAAAGTTCTTTACTTCCAGCTGGATCCAGAAGTATGATTGGGTTGCAGTAGAGCTGGACAGAGACCATAATGATAAAAAAGTAACTTTATACCACACATGAAGGTATGTAAGGCAAGACAATGTATCCAACACTTTAGTCATAGGTGACTGTATAGTCAGGCACACTGATGTCCCACTCACCAGACTGAACAAGGATAAAATTACAGACAGCTGCCTGTCAGGTGCCAGGATCCGCCATATAACGCATGCACTCAAGTCACTCCACAACAAGTACAAATACGACTCTGTCATTGTCCATGCTGGAGTGAATGACTTGAGATGTACCTCCCTGGACTACATGAAAAGAGACATGGAAGAGCTCTCAGATCATGTGGCCCAGGCAGGTATGACCTTAGCCCTGAGTAGCATCTTGCCTTCGCCCAGAATGATACCACAGTATAAGGATAAAATGATTGACTTCAACAATTGGCTAAGTTTCTGGTGTCATTCAAAGGGGATCCAGTATCTGTCTGCCTGGGAAGACATGATCGACAAACCATGATGCTTTGCCAGAGATGGTCTGCACCTGTCACCCCTGGGATTCAGGTTACTGGCTAAAGCTCTTGCCACCCCTATAGTGCCTTTTTTAGGCAAGGTTCAAAGGACAAAACCACCACCATAACAGATACAAGCATACAAAATCTGAAGGTAATGCTACTCAATGCTAGAAGTCTAAACTTCAAAATGCACTCTCTCGAGGCACTCCAAAAAATGGAGAACATTGATATCTGTGCAGTAACTGAGACCTGGTTCAAGGCTCCAGAGAGCACCCCTGCAATACCAGGCTACAACTCTTACCACACTTTTCGGCCACAAAACCAAGACCGAAACACTAAAGGTGGAGGAGTGTCCATATTCATCAAGGATATTCACACCTCCAGGCTAGTTGCCCAACACAATGCATCTGAAATTCTACAGGTGCAACTAACACTAGGTAAGACTGCAATCTAAATTGTAGCTTGCTACAGATCCCCCACCATGCCTCAAGATTCTCACTACACCTTTCTAAACATACTGGAAAATATTAAGATACAACCAAACACCCTAATACTGGGTGATTTCAACTACCTTGCCATTAAATGGGAAAACTACTCAGGTACCAACTCCTTTTCCCAATGGTTCTTGGAATTCATAAATTCCAATGCCCTGGATCAACTAATCCATTGTCCCACCAGGGGCTCCAATATCCTAGACCTGGTCATTACCAGCATGGGAGATAGATGCTCCACACCAGTGGTCACCCCCTCATTGGTCAGGTCTGACCATAAGCAAATCACCATTGACATCCACATCCCACCCCCACCCCCCAGTAAGGAAACCTCCTTAAAAACTTCTCCAAAGCCAACTTCATGCTACTGAAGTCAGAAGTGACAAACTTCATGACACCCATGCAGATGGGATCTGAAAGTTCGACTGCAGAATCCTACACTAAGGCACTGTACGAGCACATCCACTCATGCATGAATCGTACCAAAAACACGATATGGCCAACCGGACCTCTGTAGCTCGAGCAGGAAACAACCAGGAATACTGCGTTGCACAAAAACAATGAAATTCAAAGGATCCAAACACCAGTCGGTAAAAGGCACAGGTTTATTGAAACCACACGAAACACAGGTTAAGCGCTTTCATCCACACATAGTAGACTTCCTCAGAACCAATTAATGCTGATTGCAAAAACATATATATAGCAGATTTGGCGCCAAAAATCAATAACATACATTCCATAAAAGTATTCCTTAACAATTCATTATTCTAAATGACTTTCCCTAAAAAGCTGAATATATTGCATAATAAATAAGTCCTAATAAATAATAACTTATACTAAACTAATGAGTTAAAATACAAATGGACTTTTTAACTAATTTAAAATACATAAAAATACAAAATACTTCCTAGTGCAAGCCATGAATAAATGTAACGTAGTGTAAAGTGCACACAAGAAGTCATCCTAAATTACCTCAATAAACATTTAGCCACGGTCCAAAAGAAGAAAAGGTTTTATACTTATACTTTCATTTAGACCTGGCCAAGAAGTGGCATCACACAATATCTGCCATTTAGTTTCTAAGCAGGACAGTCCTATCTTCCAATTACCCCCATAATCACTCACCCCAATTTGATCAATAATTGTAAATGTAAAACTATGTTGGGGTCCTTTTTCACTAATGTGCTTACTTAGTGCATTTTTCATATCAACTTTTTTAATTTTGTACAGATGTTCGTATATACGAGTTTTTAACTTCCTTTCAGTCTTTCCTATGTAATATGCTTGACAACACAAACGGAACACCACTGCAGCCAGAACGATGTAAAAGAAAAGAAACGCAATTTATTTAAAGACCAAAACAGCGTTTTCGCTTCCAGTAAGCCAGAAGCTTCATCAGCAGTTGAAAGGATTAAAACCTAATGCATTTAAAACAAAGTAACTGGCGCTTGTTGATGACATCACCACAAGCGCCACACGGTTGCTTAAAGGGGCAACGATGAAACTTAAAAGGGCAACAATAACAAGGAGAGCGGGTAAATACAAATACATAGTATGCCCTGTAAAACTTATATACAACAATTAAAACATTCTATAATGAAGTGTGAAGCTAAAAAGCTGTATATAGTGAATATCAATAGACAAAAGCAACTAAGTATACTACTGCATTGGGTCACCTAACAGGACCAAGCAATATAAAAAGCTACATATCAAAGGAAAATCAATATGTTGAGGTTGCTATTACTTTAAACTATAGATGGAATAGAACACTGAATGGGCTTAACCCTAGCAAAGCAATATATGCAACATTATTCACTGTCCTTGGAATTGACCAATGGGATAGGTTGGTACGCCACCAAGAGTAAAAAAGTACTATCTAAGGTAGCTCTTATATTTAAGAATTGCAGCAATGTTACAGTTTTCATTTAGCCCAGGAAATGAAAAGGCGTCCAGTTGGAGTTGCCATTCGAGCTCACGAGTCTCGACAATGAGAGATTGTGGGCCACCTCTGATATCCATGCTGATATGATCAATGCCCATGAACAGGAAGCTGTGGCCGCTGTTGTTAAGAATATGTTTTGACAACGCGTTGTCGCTTTTCTTATTGTTGATAGCATAGATGTGTTGGTATATACGGTCACAGAAGCGTCTATCCGTTTTACCAACATAGAAAGCTGCGCAGCATTGGCAAAATGCTACGTATACTATGGCCTTCGTTTTACAATTAATTTTGTGATTGATGAAATATTTCCTCTCCCCAATGATGAAAGAGTTGCCTACTCGCAGGTATCTGCACCATTTGCAACACCCACAAGTAGATGTGCCCTTTATTCTCGTCAAGTGTTCACATTTCGTATTTCTCTGTAAAATATCTTTAAGATTATTACCCCTCCTGTAGGTGAAGATAGGAGATAAACCTAACCTATCGTGTAGCCCCGAATTCATGATAAAAAAACAGTTCTTCCTCATGATGGAGCAAATATGCCTTGAGTTTGTGTTGAAGGCAGTAATGAAACTGGCCGAGAAGTCAGGGTCCTTTTTGGTGTCCACAACAATAGTGTCCTGCCCACAAGATGGATCTAAAGGCAATGGATCCAATGTGTCTAATGGTCTTCCACTTGGCGAGGGGGGAGATCTAGAGGAGAGAAGAGGTGTGAGAAAACCCTCCAAACGTTTAGAGGAGACTTCCACAGTCAAATCAATGACCAAGTCTACCGGGTATCCTCTGTTTAAGAAGAAGTCTTTAAGTAAGGCACATTCTTTTTTGAAGGCTTCATCGGTGCTGCACATACGGGCTGCCCTCACTAGTTGTCCCTTCACAATCGACCTCTTCTGTTTCCAGGGGTGACAACTTGGAAAATGCAAGAAGGAATTGAGGTAGGTGGTTTTCCTAAAAATGGAAGAACAAAAATTGTTGTTGAAATTGTCCTTTACCAGTTATACATCCAAATAGTCGATGACAGAGGAAGAGAAATGGTGTATGAATCTTAAAAATTCAGTTGTGGAATTCATGTATGAAATGAGTTCCAGAGCTTCCTCTTCACCTCCTTCAAAAAGGATGAAAATGTCGTCCAAGAATCGTGTGTAGATTTTTGAACAACTGAGAAAAATAGGAGAATTAAATAGGAAAAATTTCTCCCAGTAGGCTACAAATAGATTCGCAACACAACTGCCACACGGGGAACCCATTGCAATTCCTTTCTTTGCAAGAAGTATTGATTGTTGAAAATGAAGAAATTAGAGGATAAGACAATGTCAAGCAAGACCGTGACAATATGAATGTCATTACTGGGAGCCCCAAGTTCCCGAAGCATGAGTTCAATCCATTCAACCGCTTCTACGTGAGGGATGGAGGTGTACAAATCCACCACGTCTATAGTCAGGAAATTAAGATCAGCGTTGAATTGCACATCATTAATCAAGTTGAGGAACGCCCAAGAGTCTTTACAAATCTGCGGGATAGATTTCAAATATCTACCAATGATGTTATCAATGATACGGGCACAGAGGTGCGTGATAGAACTTCTTCCATCAACTAGTGCCCGCATAGGTGGATCAGAAAGGCTCTTGTGGATTTTGGGGATCCCAAACATGACTGGTACTTTAGGCATGGTGATGTCAACAAAATTGTAAGTGTCAATGTCAATTCTGCCTTCCAAAAAAAGATCCCTGAAATACCCTCTAATTCTTTTATATGCAGTGGACAGCTCGTTCAAGGATGAGGTAGCATAGGCAGGGGAATCGAGTACCCTCAGCATTCTCCTGGTGTAGTCTTCCTTGTCGAAGATAACTAGACCACCTCCCTTATCTGGTTTAATGACTCGGACAGCTTTATCGCAGAGATTGTTCAAGCTTGCGACTTGATCCTGGAATATATTCCTTGTTGATCTTAAGTTGCGGTTGTGAAAAAATAAGTGTCTCAGGTCAAGTTCACAGGCGCTTTCAAAGATGTGAAGACCAGGGTGTAAAGGAGGGTTGAATGAACTAGTTAACTTCAATTTGTTGTCCAGTGCAGAAGATTCACTATTGAAAAAAACTTTCAAGTTTAATTTCCGCACATAGAATTTAAGATCCACCAGTGTTTTAGCTAATTTAAATTGGTGGTCGGGTACAAAATTTAACCCTTTTGCCAGAAGTTCAACCAGTTCTTGGTCAATCAAAGTATTAGAGAAATTGTAAATGTGGAAGACGCCTTTAAGATTAGAAATGACATGAGGCAGGTTGTCGTCACCAGAAAGGCAGACTGTGTGGGGTGGAATTTCATCCATTAATTCCACCTCTTGTACCTCTGGTTCCGGTTGCCCTTCTTCCCTAAAAAAGGCCTCTGTTGATTATTATAATAATACAATAAACATTGGTGTCGTATATGACCAAACCACCCCCTTTGTCCGGTTTCATAATTCTGATTTCGCTATTGGCCACTACCTGGTCCAAGCACGCTCTCTCTCCCTTTGTAAGATTGTCACAAAAAAGTGACAAATACCCTGGGTCTCTTCGAATATTTCCATACAAGTGATATATGTCTTTGCATACCATTCGCTCATAGTTACTAACCTGCACATTAGTTGCAGGAATGTAGACACTTTTCCTAACTAATTTATTGGGTGAACCGTCACGTGTAACATCTTTAAACTGCAATGCTAACTGAAGTCTTCGGCAGTACAACTTAACTTCCTAGCTGATGGAATGAACTTCATTCCCTTACTAAACAGAGTAAAAAATTCCTGTGTAATATAAACATCAGTAAAGTTGTACACTTTAAAACCTGCAAAAGAATGAACAGATACTTTGCTGACATTACTTGCCATGACATCAATTGGATTCTTGTCACTCACATCTACTTCACTAACCAAAATTGGCTTACTAACCAATAAATCATGCACTTCACTATTACTAGGGGGTCCTCCCCCATTCGCTACTGTCTTCTTTTGCGAAATATGGGGGCTTGATGGAACCTTCCACCCTGAAAATTTTCATCTTCTTCTCTCCTTCTATTTCTACCCCTATTTAAATCATAAAACGACTCATTGGCTCTCATTCTATTCTGGTTGGTATGGGGCCAAATATACGCCCTATGTGATTTATATACCTCCAAATCTCTTTCTAATTTGTCCAACTTCCTATTATAAATGTCATACACTTTTGATTTGGCCACTCTAAACTGTTTGTTGAATAGTTCCTGCCAAGAATGAAAATTAGGGTCCTGTGTAATTTCATTGTGCAATTGTTCAATTTCCGCAAGTAGACCCCCAATTTTCTCATCATTAAACTTCATAAGCAGTTTTATATATTCAAAACCAAAGAAATCAAACAAATTATTGAATTCATACAACAATGCCTCATTATACTGTACCCCTAAGGGAAGTTTAAAAAATCTAAGTCCTTTGGGCACAATTTTTAAATTCAAGCATTTCTCAAGGTATCCATTGTCTATTTTAGCACCCTTGATATTGTTAAGTTTTTTACCTAACAGGTAGATTTTAGACTTAATTGAATCATTAATAAAATTCACATTTCTATCATCATATCCAGCTTTCATGGCACTGTTATAACCAAAATCAAAGTCGTCATTCAAAAAGTTATTCATGACATTATTGGAATATTGTCCATAGTTTTTATTATTATTATTAATATTACTATTGGAGGCACCTTTGCCCTTATTATTTTGTGTTTTAGCTTTAACACAAGGGCTAGATATCGTATCTTTCGCCACAGTACCTTTGTAACGGTCAGCACCTTTGCTGACCGTTACAGAATATGTTCTCATCATCTCCCGCTGTTTGGGCTTGGCACCCATACGATGTGTCTCTTCATGAGAATGGAAGAGACTAAAATCAAATGTGAATTCCGCGTCATCCATAAGATGAGTGTCAACATCCTTAGAGTCCAAGTTCAAATGCACGTGCGGCGTTTCCGCCGAATTCCTCACTGTTTGACCATTCGGTATACTCGACTGACTGTCCGCACCCTCCAAATTGGGTGGCGTTGAAATTACAGATGTAACGGTTGTAGGATGAGCACCCAGACCCAGTGGGGCCGACTCCATGTTAATGGCTTCCACTACGGGTGGGAGCATGCATGAATCGTGCCATCCCAAATAGAACCAAGATGCTCTCCTCCAAAAAAAGGATGCCAATCTGGTGGTCCCCTGCTATAAACAAACTATACAACAGAAGAAAGAAACTGTTACAGAAAAGAGGAAAATCACAGGATGCAAAAAACTCCCTCACCAGACTCAGTAAGAAGCTGAGACCCCTCATAAAATCCTGAAAAGCTAGTTACAAAATAAAATTGCCAAAGATTCCAAAGACAACCACAAGGCATTCTATAGTTATGTCAAGAATCTAAATGGCAATGCTCAGATCTGCTCTGAGTTTCAGCAGAATGGCATTAAATATACTAATCCCAAAGATATTGCCAATATCCTGGCAGATCGATTTAGTGCCAACTTCACCCCCTCTCACCCCCTAAAGGGCCCATCTCAATACCAAAAGATTGCCAAATTCCAGTAATCACATCCACACAGGTAGAAACCGCACTCTCCAAAGCTAAGAATACAGCATCCATGGGACCAGATGACATCCCAGGCTGTGTACTATATGAACTACAAAATGAACTGGCACCTCACCTAAGTGTCATGTTTAATCATAGCCTCACCTCAGGCTTCATGCCCACTGAGTGGCACACAACTACAGTTATCCCACTCCACAAGGGGGGATCCACCTTGGATCCCGGGAACTACTGTCCCATCAGTCTGACGAGCCTGATCTACAAGGGCATGGAACACATTATCATGGAACTTATAAACAAAGACATTGGCAACCTTCAAACACTGTACCCCATCCATTTTGGGTTTGTGAAGGGTTGATCTTGTCTCCTGAACATGATTGACTTCTTTGAATCAGTCTCCAGAGCTGTGGATGAGGGTAAGGTGGTCCACACAGCCTATTTGGACCTCGCCAAGGCCTTTGACACTATCCCCCACTCTGGAATCATAGATAAACTTACTAAGCTGGGCATAAATCCCTATGTCACTCGATGGGTTGCCAACTGGCTTACTGACAGAACCCAGACTGTAAAAGTAGCCGACTCCAAATCCAGCTCCAGACAAGTGACAAGTGGAGTATCTCAGGGTTCAGTCCTGGGACCACTCTTGTTTGGCATCTACTTCTTTGAAGTACAGGCCAACACTAAGGGACTCTGGCTAACAAAGTTCGCAGATGACTGCAAACTGGGAGCCATTATTGAATCCCCAAATGATGTGGATATTCTACAAAAGGGCCTTACAGAAACAGATGACTGGTGCCAGAGCCATGGACTCAAGCTTAATGCCAAGAAATGCATAGTTATCCCCTTTGGAAAAAAACATGTACCCATGAATTACCACATAGGTGGCAGTACACTAAACATGGAAAGTGTGATGAGAGACTTAGGGACACAGGTGGACAGTGGTCTCACCTTCGATAACCACATCACCACAACAATCAGGAAATCCTTCTATGTGGCACAGCTCATCACTAAGGGCTTTTCATCCAGAAAAAAGGAGGTCATTGTCCCACTGTACTCATCCTTCATTAGACCCATTATAGAGTATAATACCCCATTTGGTATGTACCTCTCAAGACATCTGCAACAGCTGGAAAGACCACAGAAATACCTCTGTGGCATATCGTCTACTTAAAGGCGATCTCTGCTTAACATACAAGGCCATGTCAAACCCTAAGCTGTTGGACATGCTCCACTTAAAGAAATCCCAATCCCTCAGAGCCACATGCTCCAGGGATCTAAACCTTGTCATCACAGTGAACAAAACATGCTGGAGGGATAGGTTCCTGACCCAGAGATTCCCCATATTCTGAAATAGACTGCCCATACATGTCAAGCAGAGTGCCTTCTTGGCCCTCTTCAAAAGGAACCTTGATGATTGGATAGGAGATAGGAAATTCACCCCAGGGATCATGTCAGTCACCCTGCTAGACAGGGGTCCAGAGAAATAAATATTGTGGGAAGAAATATCCAGGGAATTGTTATGGCTAGGCTTGTATAGGCCCTAGGGCTGATAGCTTAGTACCAATCTATGAACCTATGAACCTATGAGAAGAGTATAGAACATGAGCTGTAATCTATTGATATAGGTCTGCAACCAAATAAATTATAGGTTGCAAAAGATGGCAGAAAGCATATACAGATCAGAGCAATAAGAAGATACTGAGGAACAACAGTGACATACTTCAGTAAAGAGTGGTATGCCACAAACATCTGTCCATGTTTTAATATTATTTGGAATCATTACTTAATACATTGTCCATCAACTCATGAATAAGATGACTCTATTTGCTGATAGTGTAAAGACAGGTGAATTTTTAGGTAGTGAACAGAACAGCCTTAACGAAGACCTTGTCAGGCTCAATAATAAATGTTAAATAAAATTAAGAATTCAATACACAGGAGGTTCAGATTCAAAAGTTTACTAGTGTACACCAGGAGGCAAAAAAACATACAAGTACAGAATTTTGTCTGACATGAAACAGGAAGTACACAATTTTATATAGGTTTAACATTTAAGCTATGCCCACCTTACTGATGTGATATGTCACAGGGCATCTACATCACTTTAGCTTACAGTTCTTTATTCATTAAATCTGCTGATGCTGTATATTTTAAAAACCTTTTCCTCTAGATTCAATACGGCCTTGCTATCCAGCTGGTCAGTCATAATGTCTTTCTGTAAAGTTACTTGTTCAAGGTTTCATATCAGTTCGAATAGAATAGCAGCTTCAGTCTTTTAATACACGTCTTTGTTCTCTGTTACACTTTCTCACACAGCTGCTATCTTAGTAACACATATACAAGGCCAAATCATTCCAACAGGAAAGAGCAGAAGATTTCATTATTTCACACATTTAATTTCCTGACCCAGCAGATAATCACTTGTGAAAAGCATAAACATTAAAACTTGCTAAGCTAGCATTCTGCCAGGGTCAGAGATCAGCTTTGCTTCAAGCCACACTGCAGATTCAAAACTACTTACATTTACACATGAATTAATTGTACTGTTATATGATTAATAGAATAAAATGCATTATATACTACTTTGCTTTTAAACTAGCATTTCTCATATATTTAAATACACATTTTCTAACATTTTCCCCCCTATTAATACTTTTTATTCTATTTTGAAGTATGCATAGTGTCATTTCATCTCCTAGCCTTTTCCACTCAGGATTTTCAGCTAGGTGAGTCATTCAATCTATACTTCAGAAAAAGCGTCATCTGAGATCAATCTTTCAATCTCAATATCTTGGTAAAAAGTTTCAGTAACAGATACATCAATAAAATCTTTGATTAATCTTTTCATGCAGGGAATTCCACAGCAAACACATGCTCCTATTAGGAGTATACCCACACAAATGGCAATCAGAATATTCATTAGGATGGAACCCCACCCCCCAAATAGATTCTGGAAAAAGTCCATCAGTGGGTTTGGGCCTGGTTCAGTCATGGCTGATACTTGCTGAATTACCTATAGGTGGTTATTAATCTCATGACGATTGTCAGGAATATAAGCACAGCATTCTTCTTTGATAAGCGCGCACGTACCACCTCTCGCCGCTAGAGTGAAGTCAAGAGCCATCCGATTTTGTAGCACAACAGTTCTCATTGCATTTAGTTCATCAGTCACCAGTTCTAGGGTGGAAAAAGTTGCATTACTCATTACTTCAAGAAGTTTCGACAAGTTCCTCAGCTCCCAGATCGATTTGACTGCTCCATAGGCTGGGAATATTCCTGCCCAGGATATAACACTGTCACTCAAGTCCATATGAGTCAATTCACTTTTGTCTTTTACTGAATTATGGTATTTCCAACCAGCTTCGATCTTTCCAACTGGATTCACAGGTTTTTTAACTGGACCTTCAGGTTTTTGGGCTGTTTCTCTTATGTTTTGTATCTTACCCAAAGGTAATTCTGCAATATGTCTTATTGCCGGAACCAAGTAACCCAAAAAGCAACTGCCGGACCAATTCTCAGGTAACCATTTATATGCCTTTTTCCCACAAATAAAATAACAGTTTTCTACTTTAGTACTAATACGCATCAGCCCTGCATGAAACATTTTTTGATCTATAACTGACAATTGTTTAAACAGAACTGGATTTTTTTTAATGTCATTCATAGTTGTTTTCAATGCGTTCAAATACGAGTCATAATTAGTATTGCAAAAAGCCATTGCTATTCTTAATATAACATCGGTAAGATATGGTTATATTACAATTGCTCCAGCCCACCTGGAGGGTGTCATTTTTGAAAAAACATACAATTCCTTTTTGTGTGACAGGTAAAAATAAAGCTATTTTGTCCTGTGATCTCACAGTTCCTGGATCAAAAAGTAAATTCTCCCAAGTCTCATTTATCCCCAAAGGGACAGCGGACATTATCAGTCCTCCATATGCTGTCAGTATAGCTGTACAAACCCAGCAATTTGAAATGTTCATAGTCTCTGCATATACACGTTTCATGGCTAGGTATGTGTTAAAATTTGGATGCCAGTCTATAGACGTTTCATCACGCCTTCCCACTTTCACTTGTGTGGTTGTGTGTAGGATAAACCACAGAAAGAGGAAAATTGTCACAATTACAGTTAATAAATGTACACTCAACAAAATGATTATGCAACATCTCTGGGGTTGATCTAAATTTCTATTTGCTTTGTTTTTGGCCATCTCGGTCTGGTTGTGTATCAGTCACAAAGTTTTTATCAAGTTGAAAGTTCTTTACCAGTTTACAATGCATCAAATGAACCCAGGACGTCCTCTCAGCCACTCTAACTGCAGTAGGCGTTGCCAACAGAACCTGGTACGGTCCCTCCCACTTTGGACTCGCCCAATTCTTCCTTTTCGTCACTTTCAGTCAGATCCACGACCCTGGGGCCAAGACTGCTTCCACCGGTCTGGTCTGTTCCTTATCTGAAAAAAGTTAAACTACAAAACAGATTTATTTGTTAACAGTTTCCTCATATAACTAGCTAATGAGCTGTCAGCCTCTTGTTCTGCAGGCATGAGAGCTTTCCACTGAGGCACATAATATGCTCTCCCAATAACCATTTCAAAGGGAGTCAAACCCTTTACATTTGGAACTGTTTTTCATACTCAGCAGTGCCAAAGGCAGACAGTATATCCAATTCTTTTGGGTCTCCTCTACTAGCTTCCTAAGTTTGTTTTTTAGGGTACCATTGTACCTTTCCACCAGTCCTGCTGACTGTGGGTGGTAAGCACAATGGATCTTCAAGGAGATACCAAAAAATCTCCCAAGCTGATGGATTGTCTGATTTACAAAATGTGTGCCATTGTCACTATAAATCCTCTCCGGAATGCCAAATCTAGGGATTACTTCTTTTATCAGGGCTTTTGCCACTGTTGCTGCATCCGGGTTTTTAGTTGGAAAAGCTTCTACCCATTTAGAAAACATGTCTACAATAACTAAACAAAACTTTTTCCCTTCACATTTATTCAATTCTATGAAATCCATACAAATAGTATGGAACGGGTATGGTGGTATAGGAAAACTTCCTTGCTTGGTTTTAAATGCTCCTTGTGCATGGTGCTTGTTACAAGTATGACAAGCTGCACAAAATTATTTTGTGTAATTTGTGTATCCATATGTTTGGAATATTCGATTTACTAACTGTACCATCCCCCCTGTTGAGACATGGCACTGCCCATGGCTCCACAAAGCTGCATATCTAAATAAATTAGACGGTAATATCAGTTTTCTTTCTTTGGAAATGTA
This sequence comes from Protopterus annectens, assembly GCF_019279795.1. Classification (NCBI taxonomy): domain Eukaryota; kingdom Metazoa; phylum Chordata; order Ceratodontiformes; family Protopteridae; genus Protopterus; species Protopterus annectens. The sequence goes on from NC_056732.1 coordinate 1,310,435,501, forward strand.
CAGTCCATTCTCAAGAATTGCACCTCGTTTTACCCATTTTTGTTTTTCTGCTTTTGTAGTAAGCGTCTGCATTGTTTTTAACATGTCTAAATCTAAAATCTCAGAGGGTTGTAATTCCTCATTTAAAAGTACAGTTTCTGAGTCTGAGGCTGCTTGCTTTGCAGCTGAATCAGCTCGTGCATTGCCTTTCGAAATCTTATCCTGTTGTTTTGTATGAGCTAAACATTTACAAATAGCTACTTTGGTAGGTAACTGAATAGATTCTAATAACTCCAAAATAAATTGCGCATGATTAATAGGTTTTCCACTAGATGTTATCATTCCTCTATTTTTCCATTGTTGTGCAAATACATGTACTGTTGAAAAAGCATACTGACTATCAGTATATATGTTCATACTCTTGTTTTTTGCTAAAGTACATGCCCTCGTCAAAGCTATCAATTCTGCTGCTTGTGCAGATAAGTTGTGTGGTAAGGATTGAGCTTCTAAAATTTCAGTGTCTGTAACTACTGCATACCCCACCAGATTCTTCCCTGTAGGACCCCTTCTGCATGAGCCGTCCATGTAATATGTCACCTCGGCATTATCCAAGGGCATATCTGTAAGATCTTGTCTAGGTAAAGCTAACTGTTCAATTTCCTGCAGGCAGCTGTGTGGTGTGCCCTCCACAGGAGTTGGAAGTAATGTTGATGGATTCAATGTCGTACATCGTTCAATTGTCATATGAGGTTGGCTCAGCAGTATAGTCATACATGAAAGATGTCTAGCAGGAGAAAGGTATGCCACTTTCTCTTGCAGTAAAATTATTGCAACTGCATGAGGCACTCTCAATGTGAGAGGGTGGAATAACACCACTGAGGCCGAAGCCTGTACTGCCATTGCGGCTGCAACTACTGCTTGTACACAGTGAGGCAAAGATCGTGCCACTGGGTCTAACTGTGATGAATAGTAGGCTATGTGGCGTTGCTTATCCCCATGTTGTTGCGTCAATACTGACGTCATATATCCTTGCTTACAATCTACAGTCTGAAAGAACCGTTTGTGATAATTTGGAAGTCCTAAAACTAATGAAGAAGCTATCAACTGCTTCAATCTGCAGAAAGCTGTTTCTGCTTCGGTTGTCCATTGTAAGATATCTTGTGCTGCCATTGGTGTCTTATATATCAAGTCAGTCAGTGGAGCAGATTCCAAAGCATAATTTGGTATCCAGCTCCGACAAAAATTAGTTGTACCTAAGAAAGACATCATTTCTTTCTTGGTTGTTGGTTTGGGTGCTTGCAAAATTGCTGTTTTTCTTTCCTCATCTAGTATTCTACCTTCATTGGATATTACATATCCTAGGTATCTAACTTGTTTTCTCCAAAGTTGTAACTTACTTTTGTTTACTTTGTGTCCTTGTGTTGCTAAAAATTTCAATAATGCTACAGTATCCTCCCTGCACTGTTGCTGGGTGGGGGCTGCTAGCAAGATGCCATCTACGTGAAGTAGAATTTGACTACCTCTTGGTGGGGTAAACCCTGCCAGGTTGCTAGCCATTTCTTGTGCAAATATTGTTGGACTCTCACAATATCCCTGTGGTAGTCGAGTATACGTATACCTTTTACCCTGAAATGTAAATGCAAACCAATATTGACTATCAGGATGTATAGGTATTGAAAAGAAAGCATTGCTAATATCTATCAGAGAGAAATACTTCTGTTGTGGTTCTAAATCGTTTAACAAGGTATGTGGGTCTGGCACCATAGGTGCTCTAGGTATTACTGCATTATTTACAGCTTGTAAATCTTGTACCATCCGCCATTCCCCGTTTGCTTTTTTAACAGGAAATAGGGGTGTATTACATGGTGAATCAGGAGATTCTACCAGTACTCCTTCTTTGAGTAATGCTGCTATTATAGGCTTAATTCCTATTTCTGCATCCTTTCTCAAAGGATATTGTCTTTTCTGTGGTCTAAAAGCTGACTTTGGGGTAATTGTAACTGGTCCTGCTGTTCGAATAAGTCCTACATCTGTCTTGCCTGTTGACCAAAGAGTTGTTGGAATTTTGCATAAAGCCTTTTCTTCTTCTTCTAATAAAAATGCTAATCAGCTGTCCTCGCTAGATTGCAAGTGTACAGCTAGATGTGTCTGCGTCAACCAATTCAGTTTCTGTTTTTGTATCCCTTGTTCTGATAGTTCTAAATCAGTTTGTTTCTCCCATCTTGTTACTTTTTCTCCTAAATCTGCCCATTTGACACTTTTGCTCTTTGTCAAGCTGACATGTGGTAGCCAATTTGATCTGTACAATGCAAGGAATTCTTGAGGTAATGAACAGCTAACTACACTGTTGCCCTCAGTATCCCAGTACAAAGTACACAAAACCAATCTAGTTGCACGATTTCTAAACAATTCTTGCTCATACTCTCTATCAGGTCCTGGTGTAGTACAGTAGTATAGAGTACAGTGTAACAAATGCTGTTGATCAATGTCAAGGGAGGGGGCTTTACTGATGGCTACGTTCATCAGTTCCTCGGTTACTGCCCCTGGACCAGTCGTGACTAGGTCCTGGCTGTACCAGTAAAAAGTTTCACCCTCCGATCGCACTACAAAGGCATCCATTTGTCTCTGTGCCTCCATACCTTGTACGGTTGGAACTACTGCTATGCCAAATATCTGCATAAGGTCCCTGCCCAATGGGTTTACTGGACACTTTGCAGAAACAACAATTTTATTTCTCTGGGTCATACCTGAAACAGGGTCAGTTATTGCTATATCATGGGAAAGCGGTTCCCTGTATAGCTGTCCATTTGTGGCTTTTACTAGTATATAATCAGGGGATTCTGAATGTTCTGGTAACTTGGAGGGGTGTACCAAAGTTCGTGACGCTCCTGAGTCACACAGGAATTTGACTTCCCTTCCCTCCACCAGAAGTGTAACTTCCGGTTTCGTATCTGCCAAGTAGAGCTCTAAGCTCAATAATGCTAAGTCCAAAATTTCACTTTCTTCATCCTCCATATCTACGTGCACTTCCTCAACTCCCTCTATCACATTTACATTTGCTTTTCGTTTATTAACTTTTCCTGATGATTTCTGACTTTCACATGATGTATCCTCACTATCATATAGTCAGTCCTCATCTCCCTTATCTTCTGTGATTACTTTTTTGTTTTGCCTACAATCCCTTGCTAGATGTCCCTTTTTCCCGCACTTGAAGCATTCACCTTTCTTTTTCCTTTCTTCAAAATCTTCTGATCGTTTGTCAGACTGTTTGTTTCCCTGGGCATTCTTCTTGCCCTTTTTGCCTGACTGTAATACAAATACTTCAGCTCCGTCTACAGCAGTGAAGACTTGCGCCTTCTTTTTCTTTTTACTATTAAAATGTCTTTCAGCATGTCTAGCGTATTCGAGTAAGGCTTGTAGCCTCCCTGTTCGATGGTCTATCATGTGCTTCATAATGAAGCTACTAATAGGTGCAATGCAACCTTTCAAAAATGCATTTTTTAATTGTTGTTCATACGGGGAATCATTTGTTTGGTTCTCAGGAACCGACATACCACTATGATTATTAAAACATTCTAATAATCTAGCATAATATCCATCTATTGTCTCATTTTCCTGTTGTATGCATTGATTAATGCAAGTCCAGTCTGCTCTGGGTTTCCATTTCTCAGAGATTCGGTCTGTCAGACCTTTCACTCTGTTGTCTAACTCTGCGTCACTATATGGGAGTGGTCTAAGCTCTGCATTATGAGGATTCCAGGTGCCACAAATCATGTGCCAATCTGGACCTATAATTTGTCTTACTACTTTTTCTACTTCTTCCCCATTCAAGTGGTATCTCAACCTCATGCCTTGTAAATCTTCTAAAAATTTTGTAAAATTAACTTTCGGATGGGGGATTCCCTCAGTAGCCTTCCAGATGTCCTCCGGTGTCCATGGTCTATATACTAAGAGTGTTGGGTCTTGCCCTTCCTGTCCTGCCTGAGGATTTGGGGCTTCTATAAGTGGGCATATTTCTTCCTCACTCTCATCCTGTAGATTTCTCTCTATTTGGTATGGTTCTGTGTACCTATGTGTTTTACGTGTTCGGGACCTAGTTTCAATAGGATCTCTAACAAATGGTTGTGGTCTTGCTGAAACTTCAGGATAATGTGGAGGCGGACCAGCCTGTCCACTCGCTTCATATCCTGAAAAGGGTAAGGGAAGGGGCAAGGGAGGAGGAGGAGGAGCTGTTGCTATTACCAAGTTATTATCCTCTTTGTCTAAGAATAATGTTTTTGAATTTTTAAGCTTCTGTTTTCTACGATTTGCTTCCTCAATCCACCTGTGTGCTTGAGGAATGCCTAGTTGGTGTTGCTTTTTTGCCTGACCTCCCGCATCAGATTTAAGCTGTTTAAGGAGTTTAACTAGTGTGGGTGGCCACGGTGGTGCAGTGGTTAGCATTGCTGCCTCACAGCAAGAGGTTCTCCGGTTCGATCCTCAGCTGGGGTGCCTTCTGTGCGGAGTCTGCATGTCCTCCCTGTGGTCGCGTGGGATTCCTCCGGGTGCTCCGGTTTCCTCCCACATCCCAAAGACATGCTGCAGGTGGATTGGACACTCTAAATTGGCCCTAGGTGTGCGTGTGAGTGTGCCTTCTGTGGAAGGTTGGGCACCGGGCTGGCAACTCGACACCGTAAAAACTCCACTGCCATTCAATGTGCAGACAAGATGATCCGCTGTGGCGACCCCTAACCGGGAAAAAGCCGAAAGAAGAAGAAGAAGGAGTTTAACTAGTGAAGTTTTATCTAGTTTACCATCAAATTCATATTTACTAACTCATTTCGTATAATACCTAACGTTATCAGAACGTTGTAATTGCATGTATTTTGCGTCTTCGGTTAGGGGCGGATCTCATGTGATTTTAGTGCACTGATTACCCATGTCAAAGAAAATGTTACATAACCCTTTTTTTATCACGTGATATCAAGTTCTCAGTTCCTGTTCACAGTTTATCTAGAATAACTGCCTACCTTATTCTGTTACCCTGATCTATGACCAAATATACAGTACTTCCTTTTGTCCCTGATCTGCAAAACAAATCTTGACAACAATATACTGTAACCTAGTCCCTGATCTAAAACAGAAAAAAGGCAAATTCTTCCTACCTGAGCCTCCGGTATTGAACTGTTCAAGTTCCGCTTTTCGGCCACAGATCAGAAAGTGGCCAGCCTCTTTACACACGACAATTCAGTCGGAGGTCTTTTCACTCAAGAAGAACCATTTTGGTAACTTCTCCTGCGCAGTATTTGACCACCGATACACTCTGTTCTGCGGCTTACCAAGGGAATTCCGTCTATGAAGGACCAAACTGTTAAATAAAATTAAGAATTCAATACACAGGAGGTTCAGATTCAAAAGTTTACTAGTGTACACCAGGAGGCAAAAAACGTACAAGTACAGAATTTTGTCTGACATGAAACAGGAAGCACACAATTTTATATAGGTTTAACATTTAAGCTATGCCCACCTTACTGATGTGATATGTCACAGGGCATCTACATCACTTTAGCTTACAGTTCTTTATTCATTAAATCTGCTGATGCTGTATATTTTAAAAAACTTTTCCTCTAGATACAATACGGCCTTGCTATCCAGCTGGTCAGTTATAATGTCTTTCTGTAAAGTTACTTGTTCAAGGTTTCATATCAGTTTGAATACAATAGCAGCTTCAGTCTTTTAATACACGTCTTTGTTCTCTGTTACACTTTCTCACACAGCTGCGTGCTATCTTAGTAACACATATACAAGGCCAAATCATTCCAACAGGAAAGAGCAGAATATTTCATTATTTCATACATTTAATTTCCTGACCCAGCAGATAATCACTTGTGAAAAGCATAAACATTAAAATTTGCTAAGCTAGCATTCTGCCAGGGTCAGAGATCAGCTTTACTTCAAGCCACACTGCAGTTTCAAAACTACTTACATTTACACATGAATTAATTGTACTGTTATATGATTAATAGAATAAAATGCATTATATACTACTTTGCTTTTAAAATAGCATTTCTCATATATTTAAATACACATTTTTCTAACAATAAACTAGAAAGTTACAACTGAGTATTATGCAAAACGTACCAGATTATGCACATTAATTGATATAAATTCAGCAGGTGTTATCTCCTTGGTAAGTTGGAACTGGATAAAGCATTTGAAAGATGTATGAATTCTAACATTTGAAAATCATTTGTTCTACATGGTAGAAGGCTGCAGTCTGAATAATAAAGTACTTGAGTACATAGTTAAAGAGTGGACTGCAGGGAGACGAATATTTATGACTCGGTCCAGAGTTAGGGAAAATATTTATCCACATCTGTAACCTGTCAATTAAAAAACACAATGGGCTCTTTGTGGACAGCATTATGCTTACAGGACATAAAAATCAAAGTGAACAAAGAACGCAAAGTCTGGCAAGTCTGCAGAATTAGACAATTTTCTGCTAACTGCTTAAAACAAAGACCAAAATCTATACAGAAACAAAGAATCTGAGATAAGGAGTCTGAGACAGCTAAGCAAAAGGAGTTTTGTAGGTAAATATGACATCAAAGAAGTTTAAATCTAAGGACAAACTATTCAACAAGCTATCAAATGACAGCCCTGTTGCAGTACGCTAACATAGCCCTTACTCTTGGTGTATTTTGGGGACTAAGAAATTATCACAGTAGAAAGGGAGATATTTCTGAAGAAAAAATCCTGAATAGAAAACTTGACTGCCTTGCCACATTTTGACAACTATCTCAAAATGGAGACATAAGGATTCTACCTTATATTATTACATTTTTTTATGATACAGTAAGCACCCTACAGCATTGCCTTTTTAATGTTTAGATTTTATTGAGTAACATATACACCTGCTTACAGTGAAATCAACAGACTGCAGAATGGTTTCTGAACTTGTGGACTCTGAGACCACTACAAGTGCCAGATCTTATAAGGGCTATAGTAATCTAGAAGCCAGCTATGTAATGCAGGAGTGCCCGATGCCTCTTGTATGGGATATGCCTACCCAGGAAGCATGTGTTTTGGAAGCTTGATTTATTGCCATTTCCCAGGGCTTTAAATGTGTGCCATACCCAGTAATTTATTTACATTGTACACAGAAATGGGTGGGATAGTAATCTCTAGCTCTTCCTGATTTACCTGTTCTGTAACATACCACAGTGCCTTGTCCCTCCACCTGTGATATTTACAGTGCATTTGGTGGCCACAAAAATGTTAAAAATTTCCCACTGCTGTGAAGAAAATATTCAGGCATTATTGTTATTTGCTATGAAGGTGGCTGAGGTTTTTATTTTCTTTTTTTGCCTCTGCAAAATTTACAGTTTGTCAGCAGTTTTCTGGCACTGGCAGAGACTTTAACATGACACCATATAAGTTCTGCCAGGTGAGATTAATTTTTATGTTTGCCTTTATCAAGGGTATAGCCAGGCATACTCTTGGTACTCTAATGAGTAAATTTTTTTCTGACCATCACACCAGTATGGCTTTTTTTAATCATATTATATCCATAACTGTCTAAATAATTGTCTCCAACAACAGGTGCAATATTGCTAATCTAAATGCAATATCTTTAATAGTTAGGGGAAACAGCTGAAAATGTTACTTACATTTATTAAGTGCTTGGGATCTGCATTTTGACAGATGTGTTCATTTTTAAGTGATAGGTGTCGGGGGGGGGGGGCAGCACTAAGAGCTTGTGAGTACAAAATGGAATTTGCTTGCTACACCCCTGCTCTTTACTGGTTGCCAAGCAAAGGCACTGGCCAACATAATCCCTTTTTTCCTAGGCACAAACCGAGACGATACAAAACATTTACAGAAATGTGAAAACGTAGATGAGTAGCAGTCAAAAATTGTAAAATTCTGCTATCAGAGTGTTGCTAACATTACTTAATAAGGAGTAGTGTGTTGTTAAGTGAGGAAGGTTGGTATATTGCATGTGCAAGAGACCAAATGGAAGGGGAGCAAGGCTAGGTGTATCGGAGGCAGGTTCAAATTGTTTTATCATGGTTTGGATGGGAGGAGAAATGGTGTAGGGGTTATCCTGAAGGAACAGTATGCTAAGAGTGATTTGGTGGTGAAAAGAGTGTCGGATAGAGTGATGTTTATGAAGCTGGAAACTGATGGTGTAATGATGAATGTTGTTAGTGCATATGCTCCTCAAGTTGGGCGTGCGATGGATGAGAAAGAAAAATTTTGGAGTGAGTTGGATGAAGTGGTGATGATTGTACCCAAGGGTGAGAGACTGGTGATTGGAGCAGATTTCAATGGGCGTGTTGGTGAAGGGGACAGAGGGGATGAGGAAGTGATGGGTGGGTATGGTGTTAAGCAAAGAATGCAGAAGGTCAGATGGTAGTGGATTTTCCAAAAAGGCTGGACATGGCTGTAGTGAATACGTATTTTAACAAGGGGGAGGAGCATAGGGTGACATACAAGACTGGAGGAAGATGCACACAGGTGGATTATATCTTATGTAGAAGGACCAGTCTGAAGGAGATTGGAGACTTTAAAGTGGTGGCAGGGGAAATTGTAGTTAGGTAGCATAGGATGGTGGTTTGTAGGATGACATTGGTGATCAAGAAGAGGAGGAGGAGTGTGAGGGCAGCACCAAGGATCAAATGGTGGAAATTGAAAAAGGGTAATTGTGAGGTGGAGTTCAGTGAAGAGTTAAGACAGGCATTGGGTGTCAGTTACCGAATAGCTGGGTAACTACAGCAGAGCTAGTAAGGGAGACAGCTAGAAAGGTGCTTGGTGTGACATCTGGAAAGAGGAAGGAGGACAAGGAGACCTGGTGGTGGAATGAGGAAGTACAGGAGAGTATACAGAGAAAGGGGTTGGCGAAGAAGAAGTGGAATTGTCAGAGAGATGAAGAAAGTAGACAGGAATATAAGGAGATGAGGTGCACGGCAAAGAGAGAGGTGGCGAGCGCTAAGGATACGGTGTATGAAGAGTTGTATGAAAGTCTGGATACTAAAGAGGGAAAAAAAGACCTGTACCGATTGGCTAGACAGAGGGACCGAGCCAGTAAAGATGTGCAGCAGGTAAGAGCGATAAAGGATAATGAGGGAAATGTACTCACATGTGAGGAGAGTGTGTTAAGCAGATGGAAAGAGTACTTTGAGGGGCTGATGAATGAAGAGAATGCGAGGGAGAGAAGGTTGGATGATGTGTGGATAGTGAATCATGAAGTGCAGTGGATTAGCAAGGAGGAAGTAAGGATAACTATGAAGAGGATGAAGAAAGGAAAGGCAGTTGGTCCAGATGACATACCTGTAGAAGCACGGAGGTGTTTAGGTAAAATGGCAGTGGAGTTTTTAACTAGATTGTTTAATGAAATCTTGGAAAGTGAGAGGATGCCTGAGGAATGGAGAAAAAGTGTTTTGGTATAGATTTTTAAGAATAAGGCTGATGTGCAGAGCTGTAGTAACTACAGAGGGATTACATTGATCAGTCATAGCATGAAGTTATGGGAAAGAGTAGTGGAAGCTAGGTTAAGAAAGGAGGTGATGATTAGTGATCAACAGTATGGTTTCATGCCAGGAAAGAGCACTACAGATGCGATGTTTGCTCTGAGAGTGTTGGTGGAGAAGTACAGAGAAGGTCAGAAGGAGTTGCATTGTGTCTTTGTGGACTTAGTGAAACCATCTGACAGGGTGCCTAGAGAGGAAGTTGGGAGTGCCAGAGAAGTATATAAGAGTAGTACAGGATATGTACGAGGGTAGGGTGACAGCAGTGAGGTCTACGGTGGGAGTGACAGATGCATTTAAGGTGGAGGTGGGATTACATCAAAGATTAGCTCTGAGCCCTTTCTTATTTGCAATGGTGATGGACAGGTTGACAGACGAGATCAGACAGGAGTCCCCGTGGACTATGATGTTTACAGATGACATTGTGATCTGTAGTGAGAGTACGGAACAGGTGGAGGAGACCCTGGAGAGGTGGAGATATGCTCTAGAGAGAAGAGGAATGAAGGTCAGCAGGACGAAGACAGAATATATGTGTGTGAATGAGAGGGAGGATAAAGGAATGGTGAGGATGCAGGGAGTAGAGGTGGCGAAGGTGGATGAGTTTAAATACTTGGGATCAACAGTTCAGAGTAATGGTGAGTCTAGAAGAGAGGTGAAGAAGAGAGTACAGGCAGGACAGAGTGGGTGGAGAAGAGTGTCAGGAGTGATTTGTGACAGACGAGTACCAGTAAGAGTGAAAGGGAAGGTCTACAAGAGGGTAGTGAGACCAGCTATTTTGTATGAGTTGGAGACAGTGGCATTGACAAAAAGGCAGGAGTCAGAGCTGTATGTGGCAGGGTTAAAGATGTTAAGATTTGCACTGGGTGTGACGAGGGTGGACAGGATTAGGGATAAATATATTAGAGGGTCAGCCCAGGTTGGAAGGTTTGAAGACAAAGCCAGAGAGGCAAGATTATGTTGGTTTGGGCATGTGCTGAGGAGGGATGCAGAGTATATTGGGAAAAAGATGCTAAGGATGAAGCTGCCAGGTAACAGGAAAAGAGGAAGACCTAAGATAAGGTTTATGGATGTGGTGAGAGAGGACATGCAGGTGGTTGGTGTGACAGAGCAAGTTGCAGAGGACAGCAAGAAATGGAAGCAGATGATCCGCTGTGGTGACCCCTAACGGGAGCAGCCGAAAGAAGAAGTGTGTTGTTAAGTGATAATAGAGTTATTACATTCAAACGTTGTTGCTACCTGAACCATGCAGAAAGTGATAGGCACACTTAGCAATCATTCTTCACCCAGACTTAATGACCAATGCATGGACATTCACATGCATGAAAAAGATCCACATTATCCCCAGAATACAAGTACTGATAATGGCAAGGTAAGAGTAGAAAATACAGACGTTATACTGTACTGTCAACCAACATACACTGCATTTCATGCACTGTAGTTGCAGACCTATTGACACATTGAGCCTATGATAATCATGTCTTTCAAAGACTATTAGCAGCTTTATTTATTTACTTACTTATTTCATCATATTTTTAAATGTAGGTGAGCTGGATCAGAGGCTCATCCTCTATCAGAACATAGTTACAATATAAAAAGAAAGCAGGCATACAGAAATACTATATAATATATAATATATAAAGAAAAAGTAGTGATAGTTGGCATTCTTGATAAAATATAGGTTCATTTGTTCATAGAGGGTTACTAGGCTAACAGCCCTAGAGCCCCTATAAACCTAGCCATAGTTATCCTGAATTGCTCCAATTGGCGGTGGTTAGGTGAGTGAAGTTCACAGAGGTAAGAGTCTATGGTAGTTCATAATGACATCCTATGTCCAGGAGGGATGTGGGTGTCACCCCAGCAGTGAATTTGCGGTCACCCATCCATTGATCTAGGTTGCATTTGAAGAGGGTAGGGAGAAGCTGTGTTTCAATTATTGGTCTAATGAGGGCTGAGTATAATGGAATTATAATATCCTTAGATCTAGGTGCGATGCCTTTTGATTTCCTTTCTACTGTGGCTACGTGGTGGTGAAAGTTCTAGTTGCTGTCAACCTGAGTACCCAAATCACGTACCACTAGGTCTACACTTAGACCTGCTGTCTATAATGTAATTAGCAAGGAAGTTAGCTTTCCCAAAGAGAATAATAATACATTGTTTGTGTTTAGCTTTAGTCCGTGGCTTTGGCACCAATTATCTGTCTGCATTAACCCTGTCTGCAGTATATTAACAGCACTGGGAGACTTGGTGATTGCTCCCAATTTGCAATTGTCACCGAACTTGGTCAGCCACATACCATCCAAATTTGTCTGGACCTTTGAGGAATAAATTCCAAACAGTAATGGACCCAGCACAGAACCCTGTGGTACATCACTGGTGACTGGTCTTTTGCTAGAGGTGAAGTCACCCACTTTTACAGGATGTGTCCTGTCGGTGAGACAGTTGCCTACCTATCTGGTAATGTCGGGGTTAATTTTCAATTGGGAGAGTTTCTCTATAATACCTGAGTGCCTTGGCTAGGTCAAGATAAGTGGTATGTACTGTCTTTCCCTTGTCCAGGGCCTTGGTGACTTTCTCAAAGAAGTCAACCATGTTTACCTGGCATGATCTACCTTTAACAAATCCGAACTGGGTTGGGTTTGGAGATTACCTATGTCCTTGTTAATAAGGTGCATAATGATTCTTCCCATAGCCTTGCAGATGAGGCTAATCAATCTTATGGGCCTATAATTCCCAGGGTCAAGTTAATGGTCCCCCTTTGTGCAGAGGGATTACTGTTGCTGTCCTCCATTCTGCTGGAACATGGCCAGTTCTCAGGCTGAGGTTAAACAGGGATCCAAGTGGGTCTGCTAGGTCATGTTTTAAGTTGTTTAATAGACAACCTGGGATGTGGCCTGGCCCCATTGATTCTATGTTTTTGGCCTTGGAGAGCACTGAGATTACATGACTTCTTGAGGTAATAGGCTGAAGAATGGTGGCACGCATACTTTGGGAGATGACTGGATGGGACAGAGGGGTGAAGTTTGTTCCAAATCTATCAGCTAGCAGATTGGATATTACCTCTGGTTGAGTATGGGTGGTGCCATCCACAACCAGTTCAGTGCATACCTGGTATTCCCTTTTAGATTTCAGACACAGTTAAAGAATGCCTTATGATCATCCATAGCTAGAGAGGCTATTTTTGCTTCCTAACTAGCTTTGGAGGACTTAACAAGATCTATAATGTGTTTGTTTAAGCTAGAGAGGGATTTATTCCTCTGCTGAGCCAGTTGATTCTTGTTCTTGGACATCAGTTTCTTTCTCTTATTGTATAACAGCCTGTTTATACTAGGGGTCCACCAGGGTGGCTTGCTTTTTCAGCAAGACCTGGTTTTAATCTGGTCAGGTACAGCTGATTCTATACAACTGCTTAAATGGTTATACAGGGCATTGGTGTACACCTCTGCATAGGAGTCTGTGTTATCTGCATTTGAGGGGGCTTTGAAACTTCTTATAGGATCACTTAGTAGGAGATAATTTGTCTTTGAAAAATTCTTAAGTGTTTTTGAGCTTGATGGGGTATCTGGTCTTATAATTACATCGAATTAAACTGATTTATAGTCCAATCTTACCAGGGAGGATATCACACTGGGAGGTGCAATGCTCTCACATCTTAGTGAGTACTATGTCCAGGACATTTGAGCCTCTTGTGGGTGTACTGACTAGCTGTTCCAGAACATTTGCATTGACAAAGTTCAAGAACCTCTGAGCCATCATGCTTGTGGTTGTGTATGTTTCCCAGTCAATGGTAGGATAATTAAAATCACCCATGAGTAAGGCTGTATGTCAAGTGACTCCAGAAAGGCCAGGTATGCAGTATGCCCCTCCTGTTTCATGGTGGGCGACATATAGCTAGCTATGATGTGGTAGGGGCCTTTGCTTATAGTTAATTCGACATGGAGTAGTTCAAGAGAGTCGTACTGTTTGACCAGTCTCGATGTGTACTTATCCTTAATGCAGATGGATACAGCTCTGCCTCCTTTGGTTCTTTCACGCTTAGTTGTGGTCTAAATTTATGGAAGGCATTGTAGCCCTCCACAGCCGGGATGCTTTCTGTACCTTTGAACCATGTCTCAGTGACTGCACAGACATCAGCATCTTTCAAAATGAGGATTACTTCCAGGGAGTGCAGCTTCTTGTTTAGACTCCTAGCATTAAGCAGCAATTCCTTGAGTTTGTCTTAGAGAAATTTTGTTATGTTGGGAGTTTGGTTATTTTAACACTGCCTAAAAAAGGCACTATGGGTGAGGCAAGTGCCTTTGCCAGTATCCGAAAGCCTAGAAGAGGCAGTTGCAGACCATCTCTGGCAAAGCATTATGGCTGGTTGACCATGTCTTCCCAGGCTGACAGATATTGAATCCCTTTGAACTGACACTAGAGGCTAAGCCAATTGTTAAAGACAATCATTTGTTGTTTGTATTGTGGCATCATCCTTAGAGAAGCTAGAATGCTGTTTAAGGCTAGGCTTATACCGGCCTGTGACACATAATCTGAGAGCTCAGTCATGTCTGTCTTCATATAGTCCAGTGAGGTCCACCTCAAGTCATTCACCCCCAAATGGACTATGACAGAGTCATACCAGTACTTGTGGTTGAGTGACTTGAGTGCTTGAGTGACTTGGAGGATCCTGGCACCTGACAGGCAACTTACCATAACCCACTCCTTATTCAGCCTGGAAAGGGAAACATCCATATGTTTCACAATGGAGTCACCTGTGACCAGTACATTAGGTTTCATGGTGTAATGCCTTATGGGCTTATTTGTTGAGACACTGGTGTGTGTGTTATTATGTGTTGTGGTTGTTTATTGCATTGTTATATGTGCAAGTACTTTCTGTTTGGAAGGTCTCTGATCCTTTAGTAAGTTACTCAGTGAGTACCTCCGCATATGTGGGTTTATGTGTCATGTCCTTATTTAGTGTGGGAAGTTTGTGTGTGTGTGTGTGTGTGTGTGTGTGTGTGTGTGTGTGTGTGTGTGTGTGTGTGTGTGTGTGTGTGTGCTGACAACCTATTTGGCATTCAATTTGTCCTTATGTGAGAATCTTGCCTCCAATTTCATAGTGTAGCTAAATCTCTTGTTTCAGTAGTAAGTGGTTGTCAGTATACATGCGCCTATTGCTACATTGCCTCAGGATGCCCAGGTCTATCAGGCTAGCCGGAGAGATGATGGGAAACTTCCTGTCCATGATAGCAGGTTCTTACTATATGTTTTATTAGGTAAGGGATTTGTTAATCTGACAGGACTGTGCTGGTAGTAATGAGACTACAAGAGGAACCTGTACTTCGTATTGGTTAAAGTTGATCAATAAGGCAATGCTACTCAGTGCACAACTGAGTTGCTCCTAGAGCAGCAGATACGTTTGGAAGGGTTTCACTGACAGTTGTTTAGGGAAAATGAGCTTCTAGGCTTTTGCGTCTATACAGGGCACTGCTAACTGCCACTGAGCAAAGAATAGCACCTCACAAATGTGAGGCTAAAATATGAGCAAAGAGAAATGTTTTAAACTAACTACCAATTCAGAAAGCACACAATAAGCCTTTCACCAGGAATCCCAAACTCAGACAGGTTAGATCAGCACACTTCTGCCACAAGGGTGCAGAAAAACACCTTTTTAATGTATAATAGCTGGTTTGGAGTCCAGCTGGAACAAGACCACACAAACTACCTACAATAGCTGTGTAATTAATAGATACAATATAATACAGTGCAATTAAAGCAGCAGTAGCTTTTTTGCTATAAAGTGCAAAAATAACAGCAAATAGCTTAAGAAACTGTTAAAGTACAGTCACGTTTTATAAGAGAACTGCAAAATATATATATATATTTAGCCCTTATGTGTGTTTCCCAACTCAGATAGATCAGGTAAACACCTACTTCCACTAGATGAATAATCCCAGTCCTCCTAATGTAAAAGTACATTAAAGAAGTGTCCAGAGTGAATTGCTACCACAAACAAACTTAAAAAGATACAAAATGCTAACCCAGACTTAAAGGTATGGCTACAACAGTGTACTTTAAACAGTGTATAAAAGTGTGATAATTCAATAAAAGTACTTCCCTTTGTATAAATGAGCCAAAAGCCACTGTACAGAATTTATAAAAGCACTAAAAACAAGATAAGCTGATTAATAAGCCAACAGCTAGTCAGATACTGAATTCAGATCAAGTAAATCAGTGAGAGGCAAAATGCACTTTTTCAATATAAGCACGAGGAAAGCAAATAAATAGTTCAAGATATCAACAGCAGTTTAGAAAGGGAGGAGCTTATTAAGCTCAATCTACAGTAGGGTTGAGCAGCTTAAAAGCACCAAGTTTATAAAGCAAATCAACAAACAGGAAGGTGGGTGGGAAATCCTAACAGGGAATTACAAACAGTGCTTTAGTTTATGCAGGCTTGAAATCTTTTCAGGCAAAGACAAAGGCCTAGGATTTCACTGTGTATTTAAGTATCATTCAAGAGACAATTTAACCAATGAAAAACATGTGAAATGTGCAGCCTATATAACTTAAGCATCTATCTATCACATGGAACAAAAAACACCAGGCCAAGCAGATTTCTTAAAACAGAAAACAAAACGGAGCAGGTAAAACAGAATGCAGCTCTATCAGTCACAGACAAAAATATAGGTTTACTTTTCTCACGCAGCAGGGAATCACCAGCAGTGCTTTAGTTTATGCAGGTTTGAAATATTTTCAGACAAAGACAAAGGCCCAGAATTTCATTGTGTATTTCAGTAGCACGCAAGAGACAATTTAGCCAATGAAAGAAATGTGAAATATGCAGCCTAGATAATTTAAGTATTTATCTCTCACACAGAATAATAACACCAGGTCAAGCAGTTTTTTTTTTAAAACAGAAAACGAAATGGAGCAATTAAAACAGAAAGCAGCTCTATTAATCACAGACAAAAATATAGGTTTACTTTTCTTGCACAGCAGGGAATCACCAGCCTTGCTTTAGTTTATGCAGGCTTGAAATCTTTTCAGACTGTAAAACATGACATAAAAAGTTACTGTCAAGAAATTCAAGGAATGCTGAGGAATATGGACTTTTTTTGTTCCCAGGCACTGTCCATCTTGACCATCAGCTGCATGGCTCTCCCTCATTGTTCTCATTCTCCTTCTAGTACAGCCTGACACGGGGGGAAAGGAAACTTGTGTTACACAGGAACCACTCAGTGGCTGAGGATGTCCTTGGGAGCTGGAGAAGGAAAGTACAGTTGTGTTGTACACTTACCATAAATGTAGATGTTCGAGTGTATTCACTGCTGCAGTCCTAACAAATGGGTTATCCGGCTCCTGGTAGCCCTCAGTTGGCCAGAGTACCAAAGGTAAGTAAAAATTATGTTGGTTGCCATCACTTGTAAAGGACATCAGGGCATACGATACAAAAGGAGGCAGCCGACGTCACTTCCTCAGTCTTTCTTGCCATAACAGTCAGGAGCCCCCAGAAAGTAAGGCTTAAATCAAAAAACAATTTGACAAATAACAAATTATGCCTGTACCTCAGGAAAAAAGAATAGGAGAGGACCACAAAAAGGGGAAAGGAGGGAGGGAAACTAGGACTGCAACAGTGAATAAACTCGAACATCTACATTTATGGTAAGTGTACACAACTGTACTATGTTCATCGTGTTTCACTGTTGCAGTTCTAACAAATGGGTTGATTACCAAAGTCCAGAGAAAAAAAGGGGGGAGGAGCCAACAGCATCAAGGGTTGGAGATAATGCCCTGCAACACCACAGTGGCAAACCCTGCCCTGGCTCTGGAAAACAGAGGCAAATTATAATGCTTTGTGAAAGTATGAACAGAAGACCATGTGGCAGCCTCCAAAATGTCTTTGGCAGGGATACCCCTTAGAAAAGCTGCCGAAGTGGTAGCCGCCCTAGTAGAGTGGGTCCTAACCTCTTGAGGTGCAGCTTTGCCATGAAGAGAATAACAAAAAGCAATGCAGTGTGCAATCCATTTAGAAATGGTCTGCTTAGAAATAACCTTGCCCTGGGCTCCAGGGGCAAAACTGACCAATAACTGTGCTGATTTCTGAAGGTCCTTAGAGAGACTCTATCTGCATGGAAAATAAGAAAAGGCTCCACGGCCATCAAAGCTTGCAGCTTCAAAACCCTCCTTGCTGAAGTTATAGCCAAGAGCAAGGTGGTCTTCCAAGAGAGAAACTTTAAATCTGTAGAGGCAGCTGGTTCAAAAGGAGGAAGAGTGAGTTTCTCTATAACAAAATTAAGATCCCAGGCTGGAGTAGATGCTCTTCTGGGAGGTTTTAAATTGCAAGCATCTCTGAGAAACATTTTCATCAGGGGATGAGAGAAAATGGGCTGTTCAAGAGAACAATGAGCAGATATGGCTGAAGCATGGATCTTGACAGAGGAAAAAGAAAGACCACCCTGAAGCAAATCAGCCAGGTATTCTAGGATCAAAGGAAAGGCAGATTGAGAAGCAGACTCTCCTCTAGCCTGCATCAATTGAAAGAACATTTCCCATTTGCCAGCATAGGATTTCCTAGTTCTAGGCCTCCTGACCTCCCTCAGCATGTCAACCACCTGTTGGGAAAGGGAGGAAGAAAGGGAAGGAGTCATACAATGAGCCATGCTGCCAAATGGAGAGACTGAAGATGAGGATGTTGAATGTTTCCCCTTTCCTGAACCAAAAGATCTGGCTTCAGAGGAAGATGCCAAGGAGGAAGATCGAAGAGACTGCGAAGCACTGGATACTAATGCTGTCTGGGCCAGTCCAGAGCTACGAGAATAGCCCTTGGATGTTCATCCCTGATCTTCACTAATACTCTGGGAAGAAGAGGAAGAGGAGGGAAGGCGCATACTGATAGCAACGTCCAAGGGAAGGACAGAGCACCCACTTTCCAGGCTCTGCTGTGCTGCTGTCTGATGCAAAAGAGAGGTAGCAGATGGTTGTCTGGGGAGGAGAAAAGATCCACCTGAAGAGTGCCCCACCATTGAATGATGCTGCAAAAGACCGCTCTGTTCAGCTGCCACTCCTGAGGATCCAGGGTTTGCCTGCTCAACTGGTCTGCCAAAACATTGAGCCTTCCTGGAAGAAATTGTGCTAGAAGATACAGGTCCAGGGATGCTGCCATGGACCAAAGATTCATGCTTTGCCTGCCCAGGGGGTAAGAGTGAGTCCCTTCCTGCTTGTTGATGTACCACATGACTGTAGTGTTATCTGTCCTGACAAGCAGGGTCCCTGGAGAAAGAAGATGCTTGAAAGCCAGTAAGGCCTCCTGAACTGCAATCAACTCTTTTAGATTTATGTGCAGATGCATCTGCTGGGCGTTCCAACGTCCCTGTATGCATCTGCCATTCAGGTGTGCTCCCCAGGCATAGTCCGATGCATTTGTGGTAAGAACTTGAGGGGCAGAAGGTGGGCAAAAAGGCATGCCTTTGTTTTGTAGACAGGCTGTTGCCCACCATAGAAACTCCATCTGCAGAGATGGAAGCAAAGGAATCATCATATCCAGGTCCTCTGGGTGTTGACACCAAATGTTCTTGAGGTACCATTGCAATTTCCTCATATGCAGTCTTGCATATGGAATCATGAGAATACAAGATGCCATGAATCCCAGAGCTTGCAGATACATCCTTGCAGGGGGCTGGGAAAGGCTTGCCAAGTCCTTGAAATAAACTGAAAGAGTTGTCTGTTTCTCCTGGTTGAGATATATCACCTGGCAGCTGTGTTCAGACTCACTCCCAGGAATGTTATCTCCTTGGATGGTACTATTTTTGATTTTTCCACATTGAGAGTGTAACCCAGGGAAGAGAGAAGAGTCTTTATGAATTCCAGATCCTTTAATAGCTGTTCTTGAGAACTTTCTTAAATCAGACAGTCGTCCAAGTATGGGTAAATCTGAATCCTCAAAAGGAGAAAAAGCCTGAGAAAATTCCTCTTCATCAGCAGAAATGCTGGAAGAATCAGAACCTGAGCAGTAAAAAGCCTCAGGGGAAACATCCCTACTTCTTTTAGGAGGAGGCTGAGAACCCCTAATAAGAGTAAACAAATCATTAGCCATTTTAACCATTTGGGATTGAGGGGAACGAGAAGAAGCTGGAGCCTGCCTTTTCACAGGCTTACAAATGGAAGATTTACCTGCAAGCCTGAATGATCCAGGAGGCCTGGCAACTGCCGAAGTTGTAGCAGAGGTTGAAGAAAGAAGTTTGCTGTCAGAATGCAAAACAGAGGCCTCAGACCCCGGAGTCAGCTTAGCAGCTCTGGTTCCAGCAGAAGAGGTGACCAGTGACAGGTCGGAAGGCAAAATGGAGGCTCAAGGCCTGTGGTTGTACATCAGCGGAATGCAGAGACTGCAAAGGTGTCTCACTGGCTACCGCCTGACTGACGACAAACTTAACCTCATCCGAGGTCTTTATCCTTACGTTTCTTCAGAACATCTGAAGCCTGAAGACCAGAAGATGCCATACCAATGAAATTAGGCCAAACTCCAAAATGCCTAGCCGAAATCTTAGCCCAACGACGGATAGTATGCGGATTAAAGAAGGCACAGAGATCACACTTGGGAACGTCGTGGTCAGGGCCTAAACATATAATCCAATAGGAATGAAAATCTCTATGGGGAATCTGCTTTCCACAGGTAAGGCAATTATTAACTTTTTCTGACATTCGTTAAGGCAAGAAAAGAGGATCCCCAATGGGGTACTTAGCTGTAGTAGACTTCAACTCTTGTAGTCGGAAACAAACAAAGGTAAACTGCCGACCAGTACTCGTGCATGAAAAGCTTCTGCTTTGGGCTCTATGGCAAGGAAGACTGAGGAAGTGACGTCGGCTGCCTCTTTTTGTATCGGACGCCCTGACATCCTTTACAACTAATGGCAACCGACATCATTTTTACTTACCTTTGGTATTCTGGCCGACTGAGGTTCTACTGGGAGTCGAAGAACCATTTGTTAGGACTGAAACAGTGAAACACGATGAACATGTACAGAGCTGACAGTGTATCATATGTCAACCAGCACACCACAGCTTTTTGTTGTTAGCCTGAGCTGACAATGACATGTGGCTTGAGGATGTGCCCTCCTCGGGCATGTAGGGCAGCCATGCCTCTTCATCCTTAGCTGCATGCTTAGCTTAGCTGCCTCTGTGACCTCTCAACCTCTTAGAGCAGTAATTCTGGACAAAGCCAAAAATAATTGGGGGACATAACCCCAAAATCAGAGATAGGTTTTAAATATTGATCTTAGAAAGCTACTGGGATTAAAGGTTTTAGATTGCCATGCATTTTATGAAGGATATGAAGTCTGAAACTCAAATTTCTGTCATTACTTAATTACTCCAGTCCTCAATAATTTGCCAGAAAGCCAGGATAAAACTGATAAATCTGGATACTTTGCAAAATTCAGTACAGTTGATTGGCATGGTCTGTGAAGTGTGGCCTCACTAAGACCCAATATAAGATCCACTCAGCTCAGCATATTCCCTTCCCCTGAGGATAGGCATGCCTTTCCTCCCTGCAAGCTCTGTTGGATGTCTAAAGCACTAATAAATCCTGGATGCGTGGATGTAGTCACGGCTCTGTTCCTTTAAACCACTGGAACTGGTAACATAGGCTACTTAAATTGCAGCATAAATACAACAGCACTTTGGCTTCCAGTTATGAGAAGAACATCTAGCAGTTGGCAATGATAGTTATCCACAGCCATAACAGTGGGTGTATGACTAAGAATATAGTACAGATACTATATCAGTAATGAAATGTGATCAGCTGAGTACACAACAAAACAAAAACATCATAAAACATCATAACAAAATACAATTGCCGGGAGATCATGGGAATATATATTTGCTGGAAAGGAATTAATATCATCAAATAATTTACAAGTAGAAAATTAAAAAAAAACAGGCTTTATGATATCCTGGTGGGATAGTGGCCATTTTCAGGGCTAGTAGACAGATACAAAAGGTTCATTCAAGGCATGATGAAATAAGGCAGCTAAATCCTGAAGTGCCTGAAAAAGTTTTCATTGAAAGGATATTTAACAGCAGAACTTCAGCGGCTCTGCTAGACTGCAGTGATTCACATGGGTGAGTAAATGTAATAATGACTGGGCAACTTGGCATTATTTAATTTTGTCAGTAAATGAAAGGAGTGGGCAAAGTTGTAAATCTGAAGGAGAAAGATGAAAACATTTATAGTGTAATTCACAACTGTGTGTATAGGAATAGCAATCCTGGTGTTCCCAGCACAAGCCAGTGGACCACAGGTGAGGAAAATGGAACATACTGCACCAGGCAATTGTTAATCTGCTATTAAAAGTCAAGAATGAGAAAGCTCTGTAGCTTAACATCAGTTTACCGAAAAAAAAAAACATAGGTTTTCAGTGAAGATAAGGACTAGCTGACCTTCCCTTCCTAAACTATTCTATGTATGACAAACAGAATATCTAATAACATATGTAATAAACAATGTATTTGGTTACCCACAGGTTGCAAGATTTATTTTATGCATTATTTATTGTATTATTTGATTTTGGTCCTACTACCTCATTAAGGAAGCTGTTCTACCTATCCTAGCCACACTTTTTCCTGTGAACAAATACTTCTTTGTATCCTTAATGAGATTCCATTATGTCCTCCTGCTCGTGTGCATGTCTTGTTTTAAAATCTGGTATTCAGTTGGAATCTATTGATTCCTTCAAGGTAAATATTTCCATTTTATTCACTTTCTACCTCATTTTTGAGGTTATTCCATCAACCTTTTCTAGATTTTTCATACTTCATATGGGAACTGAACCATGTTTATTGCCACTCTGAAATGACTCCAATGTAATTATGTCCTTGTAAAGATAATCAGTCAGATTCATAAAGGTTACCATTAAATGTACACTACGTGTATACTTAGTGTAACCTGTCTGAGTGAACAGACAACACAAGCATTGTGGTAGGGCTGTTCTTGAATTCAGAAAGTGTACACAAAGTGTATGTATAATGTACACTTTGTGGTAACCTTTATGAATCTGGCCTAGTACCTCTACAAAGCACATACTAATTTATTTACTTCATAACAGCTGTCTGTAAAGAAGGAGAACAATTCATTTTTCTCTGGTTATGTACCTCTACCCCCTTTGCATCCCAATGCCTTGCATGTTTTTCTTGTTACTTTCTTACCTTTAAATCATCTTATATGATTACATCTAGGTCCCTTTCCTCTTTTGTTATTGCTTGTACTTCCTGTCAAATTCTGTACTCCTCTCACATTTTCCACCCAGCCAACTTATTTATTTATTCATTCATCGATTGATTGATTTGCACTGAATATAACTGCCATGATTTAACCCATTGATTCAGTCTAGCCAAGTGTCTTCATTCTTTCTCTGCCCTTCTGTGTGTTAGTCCAGATGCATATCTCTGTATCATGTTAGCATTCCCAAAAGGATGAATACATTTGGTGACTCTCAATATCCTGCAAATTTTGGAAAAATGCAAAATAAATTTCCCTAAAAAGTTGAGATCTGTACCATAAAAGCAGATCTTACCAAATGACCTAAGAAACCCTTTTTAGTCACCTTCATCATACTGAAACTGTAGCATTACCCAATTCAGCTGCAAGTATATTCTTTGTCCATCCCTATCTAATCCAATAGATGCTACACATTTTATTACATGTTATAATGTGGTACTTTAAATTTCCTGATGCACTGCTTACTACTCAAATATATACAGACTCAGTTAATGAATAGTACAAGTAGTTTTGTTTTATCACCACTGAATGCCATGTTTAAAACTATCACAAGTTGTCCATTCCATCTGTTAAATTCTTTCTTTTTTCTTTTTTATATTTCTTGCAAGCTTTATTGTGTACGCTAAACCAAAAACAAATATTTTGCACTATCTCACTACATACCTCCAGATTCTGCAAGCCATGCATGGCATGCAGGATTAGTGCAGGAGCTCTAGCAGGCAATATGTCTGCCGTGTTATCCAGGAATAGCCTGTAGGGGTGTGCATGAGCACTCCTGCACTAGTCCTGCACAGGCTCAGCCCCTGTATGCAAATTACCCCATTTGCAGGAGAAATCCATGCAAATGAGGTGAATTTGTGATTCAGGAAGCTGGAAACCTGCCGTGCAGGGCTAGTGTAATCTGCAGAAATGTACTGGGTTAGTAACCGAGTACATTTCTGCAAATTCCAAAACTGAGCCATGACAGCTCCAAATAAAGGGTGGATATCAATCAGGAAACATGCCAATGGCCAAGTATAAGGCCATTGGCATTGAAAACAGTGTAAAAAATAAAAAAATTTACTTTTTTTTTTAGCCGATCTCGGCTGTTTAAGCGTAGGGCAGCAGAGAGCAAACAGAATCGGGCTAAAAATTAAACAAACCCCCCCAAAAAAAGCATTCAAACCAAAATCACTATTCTGCCATTATAGTCAATGGCAGGCAGAAGACAACATAGCCAGTGAGTAGTGGTTGCTAAGGGGGGAGGCTCAGTGTGAGACACGTAACTATGCATTAGCAAGGAATCCTATGCAAATGAGGGGAATGATAATGAAGCTCAGATTTCCCCAGCATGCTAGTCAGCTCCCAACAGTGTAAGAGCAGGAATAGCTTGGTGCAAGCCTAGGAGTTAGCTGACATCATAGGGAGGGGGTGTCAGGCATACTGTAAGCAGATTGGAGCCCTGTGGCTCAAGTTTTCTCCTAAGTTAGCTCAACTAGGCAAGGGGTGTGTCTGACTCTGCCTAGCATTCTTTACATTGTCTAAGCGGGTGTGCACGCCGCACACCAGGTTTTAAAGAAAAATAAAAAAGGTAAACCAGGAAGTAGCAGCTCTGTGCACATTTGAGCACTGTGTTTGCACGGCACGCCCCTGGGCTTAAACAAGAAAGCAATGGGAAGGGAAAACAGTAGTAGGAAGTTAATCAAGGAGAACTAGCATAGCTGGCAGGTGAACTGTATCAGAATCAGCCAATTACACAGGCAGCAGACCAGCCCAGCCCAGAACACTACTATAAACTATGCAAATACCTTCCCCTCTGGTTTTACCCACACTCTACACCACCAGTGTATACAAGCGGGGAAGTTTTAACAGACAAAACAACAAAATGATAGGGGCTGTAATAGCTATCGTACAACAACTTGTGGAACAGGCTGAGGGTGGTGAGGATGTGAATGCTGTCAACCAACCCACAGTGAGTAGATGGAGAAGAGTGTACAGACCCAGGGTAACCTACCAGGGACTTCATGAGCTGGAGATAGTGGAGTGCTATAGGGAGGACAGGGACCTCCTACAGCAAATTGTTGAGCTGTGCCGGCCACGCCTGACACACAGAACTAACAGAGGGGAACCCATCCAAGTGGATACCAAGGTATGTGTAGGCCTAAGAATACTAGCTACAGATACCTTCCAAAGGCCAAATGGGGATATAATGGGGATCTCACAGGCATCAGCATCTAGGGTACTCCACCAGTTCCTGGATGCCATGTCAGCACACGCCGGTGACCACGTATATTTCCCCAACACCCATGAGGCATTGGCCAGCAATATGCAACTGTTCCACCAAATAGCAGAATACCCTGAGGTAATGGGTGCTATAGACTGCACGTACATATGCATCAAAGCACCACCCAGTGAGCAAGGAAACATCTACATCAACTGCAAGGGCTTCCCCGCCATCAACCGCCAGGTTGTGTGCAATGCCCAAGGCATAATAATGAATGTGTGTGTTGGCTGCCCTGGAAGCTATCACGATTCCCACATCTGGCATCTGACACAGCTGTACCAGAGATTTGCCAATGGGGTCATCCCTGATGGTCACCTAGTGGGAGATGCTGGATACGCACCGGAGCCGTGGCTGATGACATCCATCAGAAATCCACACACATCCAAACAATAACTCCATAATGAGGCACATGCACAGACCAGAATTATAATAGAGCATGTGTTTGGGATGCTCAAGTCATGCTTCTGGTGCCTGGACACATCCAATGGAGCCTTGCAGTACTCACCAGCTATGTGTACCCAAATTGTCATTGTATGTGCCATGCTACACAATATCATCCTGCAGAAACAGCTGCAGCAGGAACAGCATGGGGCAGGGCCACACAGCCCCCACCATTGCCAAGGCCTGCACAGGCACAGAGTGACTCAGAGGAGGAACAACCTGAGCCTGCCCCAGTAGGCAGAAGGAGACATGCCCCGTATGCCCTGGCCTTGGCAAAGAGGCAATGCATAGCACATACACTGACACAGGAGGGACCCAGATAATAACACCTCTCTCCAGCTCTCACATACAGTAAAAGGGATGCCAAACATGACACTACCTGTGCTCAACCATGTGTAGGGAGTGTACTATGTGCATCCAACATAGGCAGCCCTGCAGCACCACCCTCCATACTGGGACACCCACAAGGTAAGTGACTCACACATGCCAGTCAGGGAAGTTCACATGCCCAACAACAGTCACAGCCAGCAGGACAGGTGCAGACAAACAAAAACAAAGGCTGTGCTATGGCCTCTGAATGTTGCCTATGGGTAACCTCCCCCCCAGGCCTACACAGACAGACTACAGCAGGTCAGGCAGTAGGATGTCAGTTCTAAAGGGTAGGAAGTCAGAATCTAATATGTAGGTCAATCAAAGCTAAGACCTGTAGTACACTGATATGTCTCTAGTCAGCATGATAGGTTATAATACAGAATGAAATGGAGTACCTGGCATACCAGTACAGTCATAGCAAATGTGTACAAGTGTCAGGTGTGCCCCCCCAGCCTATGTAGAAATGCAATAACAGTCAGGTGTGCCCCCCCAATCCTGTGAAGAAATATAGAAATAGTCAGGTGTGCCCCCCCCCCCAATCCTGTGTAGGAATGTAGAAATAGTCAGGTGTTCTCCCCCCAACCCTACTTATTTATGTAGTAATGGTCTGGTGTGCCCCCCCAATCTGATGTACACATGTTGTAGCAGTCAGGTGTGCCCCCCCACAACCCTATGTAGAAATGTAGTAACATGTATGTGTAGGTATAATACCAGTGGAGCACAGATGCACAGAGGTGGCCAAGGTAGCAGGATAGGTTGTACCATCTGCACAATATGCAGGTATGTGTGTGTTAAGTTGGTGTCTGTTTCATATTCTGTGAGAGTGGTCGGTATGTATACATGTTGAGGTAAGACCTGGTGGCCATTGCCCACTACCGCTGATGACAGGGACACGTCCTCACAACTGCAGTGTCAAACACAATATCCACCAGTATAACACAAGCTAGAAGTAAGCCATTGCAAATGTATGGTGATAATATATGTCACCATCTGAAAGACTGACATGGCATGGCTGTTGGCCTAGATATACAAGCAGTACACAGGGGAAAGTACCCCAGACATACAGTATATATTGTGCCACTGTAAAATGGACACACCCTTGGAATAGTAAATACAGGTATGCATCACATTATCTGGTCCTGTAGTAAGGGATATCGGTGTTGTCTGCCCAAACCCTCGCAGATCACAAAGAAGGTAGGACTGATGTATCGGGAAACAGCTGATGTACCTGCACATGCAAACATAACTGGAATACCCAATGCATATCTGTGTGTCAGATGCAAGTAGTGTCCATAGCACACATGCACCCAGCTCACGCAAACACCACCCACAGGTACCTCTCTGGTTGTACCCCTGCTGTGGGGAATGGGTACAATATGACCCCACCTGTATATGGCAATAGCGAAAGAATGCAGCATGCAGTGCAGGTGTCCCATGCAGGTGTGTTGCCAGCTGTAGGTAGCACCCTGCCAGCGCCCGCACCACCTGATCAAGACTGATAGAAGATATTGGCATGAGCACCTAGCACACCTACCCTGTCACCCCAGGGGAATATACTGTATGGCAGTCTGAGACTGTAGGACTGACAGAATGCAATGGCCTGCCACATCTGGGCTGCATCAACAGCTAATGGCCAACAGGCCTCTGCCAAGGGCATGTGTCTCACACGTACTGCCAATGCATGTTATGTCATGGACACCCAATTAACAACACAACACACAATACGCCATATGCAAGGCCATGTGGACATACCACAGTAACATGTCCACCATGTCCCACTGCATGAACTGTGGGCCAACACCAACACACAGCCATGATGGGGTGATAACCATAGGGAAAGTATCAGAGAATGTATGCATAATGTACGCAAGTGGAGAAAATAATGGGGGTGGGAGCATGGGCAGCATGGAATGTGCAAGGTCCGACACAAAGCTGTGTGCACACACTATCCCTGGCTGTAAACATATAAATGGGTGGCTACATACCTGCCCGTACATGACAATAGGGGGAGTGTCCTGACTCATGGCCCCTGCCTCTGGGTAACCTGTGCTAATCTGTACAGCTGTGAGGTATTGCCATAGCAATATAAGGCCATACTGTCATGTTGATGTTTGTACACGTATGGGATCCCCTGCCAGCACTGTACCAAGGTGCTGAACTGGATACACAGACCCAGCAGCAAGTGTCTGCAGCTCCCCCTCCAGGATGGCATAACCTACCATGAATATGTAGGGGTCTGCCCACAATACCGCACACAGCTGCAGCCACACTTGTCCCCCAAGACATCACTGTGAGCAGGAATGTCCACTTGACAGTGCATGAGGACAGAAAACATCACAGTGTATAACAGTACACATGCTTGAATATCTCTGCTAACAGCAGTACCATGTAGCTGAAGCAGCACAGACACAATCACCTACAGTACACACTATCCCCTGCACATTTTGCCCCATATTACCAAATGATCGACAGGTACCCTGCAAAAACAGTTTGCTACCTGTAGGTGCACAGCACAAAGGTCTGCACTGAAGTACAAACTACCTGGAATCAATCCACACATGCAATACAGAAGGGCATAATGGGCATGCTCACACACTTACAGAAATGAAGGCAATGTCAGACAACAACATACTGAAAGGTCATACTGGGCATGCTCACACACATAAACACATGAAGCCCATGTCTGCAAACAACAATGGACCAGACATATCTGGCAGTTGCAGATGTTAGTGCAGACAGTCCTCAGCATGCACCACTCATGCTTTGCACACACAGTGGATAGGAATACAGACATATATCCAAGGACAACACACTATAATAAGCCAAAAGTAGACGTACATAGATGTGTGGAAGAGAGTGACTGTGACAAGGGGCCAACCAGGCCTGTCCCACCCAGTGCACAGCCAAATGGCTGCAACCACATGAGGTCAGATGTCACTCACTGTAGATACTAGCCACCAGTATCTGTCAGCATTACAGACTATGTGGTGCAAGTGGCAGCTGTGCAACATGGCTGTACAAGGAAGTAATCATCTAGCAGCTGTATACATGTATTTGTGGAATATTACCCTGCATGTGCCCATATGTGGAGTGTCAACCTCTAGATGAATGGGTTATGGCCCATGCACACACAATGCCCTCCCCATAGCCTTACTATGACAAGCCTGCTGAGGTCATCCACTGTGAAATACACCTTTGGGAAAGTTGTATCCCAGTAATCTCTGTGGTACATCCTATAACTGCGTACTGCTGTGGTATGATAAAATAGTTAGGTAGGAGTTCTAATCCCAGACTTGGCAACTGTGTGCGTCTCTGTCTGTGTAGGGAGCAATGGATTTTAGGCTAGTCACACTCACTATAATTCAAATGACTACTTTGACAATCCTTCTGATGTCATTCACTGTGAAATACACCTTTGTGGAAGGAGTGCTCCAGTTACCCCCGTGTTGCATCCTATAACTGCTTCATGCTGTAGTGTGAAATAGAACTCTGGTAGGGGTACTATACCCACACATGGCAGTTGTGGATGTTTTTGTGCATGTTTCTATGTCTGTGTAAGGAGCAATGCATTTTAGGCTAGTCACACTCATTTCACTTCAAATACCCTACTTTGGCAATCCTGCTGATGTCATTCACTGTGAAATACACCTTTGGGGAAGGAGTACTCCAGTAATCTCCATGGTGCATCCTATAACTGCATAGTTCTGTAGTGTAATAAACTAGTTAGGTAGGCGTACTAATCCCATACATGAGAGGTGTGTGTGTGTGTGTGTGTGTGTGTGTGTGTGTGTGTGTGTGTGTGTGTGTGTGTGTGTATGTGTGTGTGTTTCACAACTGGACTCAATGAGGAGCGGGTTTTGCAAATTTCTTATATGGTGGCCCTAGTATATATATCACAATGTCCACCATACAGGGATAACAAATGTGAAATAACCGAGAGACTGGGGTGCATATCCTTACTGCTACATGTGACTTCAAGGCCATGAGAACAAAGTGAGCGACCCTAGTATTACCCAGATAACACTCTCAACCCATGTCTCATACACAGACACACACTTACCTAGGCAACAGCCGCTATGTTGGTAGTTCCCTACATATTGCCCACTGATAGTAACCATGGTGTGATTGCAGTGGGCTACAGTGGGCATGGCACTCCGACCATCAGTCCAAAAGAAATGTACATGCTGACAGTGCACCTTCCCCATGTTCCCCACTGGACACCTGCAACACCTGTGGTGCCTTCAAATGTGACCCACAAAGGACATACCATGCCTGAAAACATGCCCTGCATGGACAGATGCCACTGACACCAGGGAATACCAGTATCATGCTATCAATGTAGGTGCTGTGTCAACCTGCTGTCCATTAACAGTTCCCACCACATGAGGCCAAGACTGGAACATCTGATGATAACAATCTGTGTACACAACATGGGCCAGACACCCCATGTACAGTTCCACATGTCACTGTACATGCATGTGGGAGGTGTGCACATCCCAGACAACATCCATGTCATGGACTAAGGAACACATACATGGCAAGCAATGCACAGCATTGGCCACACGCAATAGTCACCCAGGTGACTGGAGGGTGAATACAATACACACCTGTGTGGTCAAATCCAGACACTACACCCCTGACCCACAATGCAGACTATTGTCATTTGGCCTGATGCCATGGTATACCCATCACCTAGCCTTGTATAGCCATCTGGCACAGTCAACCACTACACACCCGTGAAGCAATGCACCCATGCATGTCAGTACTGGCATCCTGTGTCTGTGTGGGTTGTATGATGCATATGACCACATTCACATTCATTACAACCCCCATTGGCATGCAGAAGCATGCTGTCTGATGTCAGACACCTCCACATACCCTTTGCCCATGTGGTGCATGTGATACCTGCACAGTAATGTGTTGTGGCAATCTCACTAGTGATGATTTGTATTCCTGGCCCTGCCAAGTGTGTCAATGTGTGTGCATCCCTGTGAGGGTGTAACTGTGTTGCTGCTGACACCTGTTCATGTGGACAGGCACATTTCCTACCATATCCCTGCTGCAGATGTCGCTCATCATCACATATACGTTTCGAGGGCTCCTCAACATGTAACCTATGTGGTGCATCCAATAAATGCATAGACATGTGATAGCACTACATAGTCGTCAGGGGTTTGATACCCTGTACTGGTAGGTTTGTGACATAAGCATGCTCATGTTTTACTCTCCCACTCCTCCCTGACTTTTCTTTGCCTCTGTCTGCCTCTCTACTCCCTCTCTGGTGGATATGGAGACTTACACCTGCTTTGCTTAGGCAGCACCATGTGTAATTTAAGTGTTACTCATGATCAGCTGAATTGCTGCTTCTAGCTGATTGCATGTGGAACAGTTGTGGTAACATTCCCATATCCAGTTGCATGGAAACACACTCCAATATCTAGGAACATCATGTTGGTGTTGAGCCTTTACATTCACTGTGAGCAGGAACTCGAGCCGTTGTTTGGCAAACAGCATCTCAGATGGATTGGGGATCTACCTCTAACAACATACACTGTGGAAACAAGGCAATACACAGGAGGAGGATGTTCCTGACCTGACTACAGACTGTAAGTGCTGCTATACTGCTTTTGGAGTAATGCTGGTTTAACAGGGTGTGTATGGATATGGCTGTCGTACATGTTTTAATAGCTGCCATGTCAGTGCTATGTTTATGAGGAAACCCCCATCTGTAGGGTCATCTGCAGACTGGGCAGTGCGTGGTGCCTTTTGTTTCATGTGTTAGTCACAGAGCACCTATCTGTGAAATGCAGAAGGTAGTGTGAGGATTGCAGTCTATAGATGGTGACAGCCATGAAAGTTACTGACTTCATATCCCTCATAGGACATATGTTGCAACAAACCCTGTTACAACAGTAAATGTATGAGGGTATCACAGCAACATGTCAATATTGGCCTTGTGTATGTGCCTCCAGCCACAACTCTGTCAACCTTTGTATATATGTCATACAGTAAGAGGTGCATATGTGCTGTACACCATAATTAGTGTCATCATATCTGATAACAAGCCAGTGAGATATCAGACTGCTACACATTTTATGTGTAGTAGGGGGTTACATTTTATGACATAACCTGGACATTCTGTGGTTGTGTGTACAGTACTGAGGTCTGTGTAGTCATGGTGATTGTCAACACTGTGTGTATTGTTAATATGTACTTTGGCCTGTGTACAGACTGTGGTAGATGTCATTGTTCTTGGTCCTGTTCTAACTGATGTTACATGCTGCTCCACTGTATGTTACCCTATTGGTTTACATGTTTGTAGGGCCATACACTCACATGTCCCATACCACAGACATGCTTCAGACCACACTGTGTAGTGGCCCAGAATATGTAGGGTTAGTGTGTGAGTGGCGCATATGAGGATGGTGTTGAACAGATAAGATAGTCCATATACTGTAATATTACACTAGCTTACCATATGTGGCTGTGGCTGTGTTCACATTGGTTGTGGTTATGCACTTTCACACAGGTGTATCATACTCTGTGCTGTGGCATGCCTGTAGAGCCTGCTATAATGGTGGTCTGCACAGTGCATTGTTACATGCCTAGGAGTGTAGTATACTTACCCAGTGAGATGTCATGTCCAGATACTTGCCAGAGGTACTGCTGCCGGGCCACCATAACAGTCATGTATGTCAGACAGAGCAGTGGGATGCTGTACAGATGTATGTCAATATCTAGTGGCTAGTATGTGGCCATGTCACCTCTATACCAGTGGTTAGCATGTGTCAGGACAGACAGGGGTGTGTGAATGCATAACCTATGGGTGCAAATTTATACCAGTAGTTACGTGTTATACCCATCTACATGGCTGCTAACATCCACATTGTCAGGCTTGGTCCACATGCCTTGCACTAAGGGGTTCTGTGTATACCTCTGGACTGTCCAGAGTATGTCAGACTATCCATATATATTGGCCAATATCTCTGCTGTAGTCCACAGGAGCATTATGTGCTAGCAGTGGTACTGTCCTATGATGTCCTTAGGATGTCTGTCAGTAGTACATATCTCTAGATGTATGCATTTGTATGTATATATGTTGATATATATATATATATATATATATATATATATATATATATATATATACACACACACACACACACACACACACACACACACACACACACACACACACACACGCAGACACACACATACATCTACATGTTGGAATACATTCCCTGTCCTGTTGAATGTCTGGGCTGGATGATATGTTTGTGAAAACATCAGGGTTATGTATATCTGACATGGATTAGTGATAAATTCCTTTGGCTGTGGTGTGCATGGTCCTGGGTTTGAACTTTGCAAAGACTGTTTATTTTGTTGCTGGGCAGAACAAGGGCAGTTGGCTACAGAGTGATTAAGGCACTTTTGAGCAGTTGTAAGCGGGTTTGCGTGGAGGTAAGCACTGCTAACTTCTGGTTACAGTTTATTCTAGTCAGTTAGCTTCTAAATTGCTTAACCAGTGTAGGCATTGCTTCCCCCTGTGCAAACAAGCTTAAACCTACTTACTGCTGCTTAAAAGTGCCTTCCCCTTGCTAATTTCTTTAAAAGAAAAGAAAAAAGGGTTGATAAGAAAGTGGTGAAAAAGGGGCACAAAGAGGGAAAGACACTAGGGAAAATAGCTAGGGGTGTGCAGGAAGGGTGTGGGGAAGGTCCATAGCTGGCCATTTCTTCTACAGCAAGAGCTGTACATATACACTGAATCTGGAGATATATTTGCAAACTAAAACCCCTGGGAGGGGGTAAAGACAACAATAATAAGTTGTGAAGCCAATTAGACCAGATTACGTGTCCAGTGGACATGTATGTGAAATGGACAGCTATGTATGGGGCAAGATTTTTTTTTGGGAACAGATTGCCCTTTTTTTTGTCAGGTGAGAGTGGGATGTTGGGGAGGGATAGTAGGTATATTTGGGGAGGTAGGTAAACAGACAAGATAAACAAGATGCATACAGGGGTGGTATGTGACACATGTGGGGGGTAAACACCTTGATGGGGAGGGGTGTTGGGAAATCGGAAGCCCATGAGCCCCCTAGTGGAAACAGTTGTGCTGAGGTCCCCACCCATGGGCAGTCACCACTGCACCTTTACAGCCCCAAAGATGGCTGTGCTGGGGGCTGCGTCGCAGAGCAAGGCTGGCCCTCTAGTTGCAACACACAGCCCTTGAGCTGGTGTAGCAGACCTCCGTCCTCCCTGCAGAGCTTGCTACGCAACACGACCTGGACCTGGCGACGGGTGACAGGTTCCTGTCTGCACCCATTCCCGGGGGGGCGAGCACCATCCCCTGAGGCAGTTCCATGCAAAGGTGGTGCAGGGCCAATGGACAGGGAGGTCCCAGGTTGGGCCCCAGACATGCTGGTGCCTGGTGCCATGGCCAGCTGAGGTGGGACAGGTGGGTCCACTGGAACCGGCCTTCCCAAACGTGCTATAGTGTTTAGATTTTATCATCATATGTGGGTTAGTAATATTCAACACATTCCAGGGTTAGGTATAACAGCATGCATAGATATTCCCATTAACCCAGAAACCAGATACGGAACAGTTGCATAGCAAACAGAACACATGCATGTATGTGACCACAGTGGTAATAAGAACAGCATGCAGGTACATTGATGCCACCATGCCACCAATGTTGGAATTATTCCATATAGCACGTGCATGGGAACAATTAAAATATTTCTCAAACAACAGGACATTATCAGAACATTGGAGTCATTACATACCGGTTGGGGTGGGTATGTTGTTTATTGTTGGAGATATGGTGGGGGGGGAGAAAGATGACAATTAACAACTAGTATATTCATTTAGTTTGCATTACTTTCCTAGTCAGTGCTGTTATCTGTACCTTGCAAGTCTTACTACACTACCCTATAGCCTTAGTTTGGACAGTGATATGGCTGCCGTCATCGTTATACCTAAACTGGTTTTACCTACAGTATACAACTCTTACCTGGTATACCTGTGGAGGGAATGTTTGTTAACATTAACTAACTGTTTCTACACATACTCCCAGATTCCAGGTTGATGTTGTGCACATAGTTATCTGACTCTTTCTGCACAGACTCTGGCCATGTGTTGACCACATGCAGGTGTACCGGGACATATCTAGACAATTACCCTCTTCCACCTTTAGTGACTTGACACACACATATACATGCTTTCCTACACAGTTATATTATGTAGCACAGTGTGTGTGACAGTGATCAGTGATACATTATTATTCAGAGAAACTGCAACACTCACAATTCCCTACAATACCAGAGTAAACAGTACCAGTACAGGGTATAATGTTTTTTATTTTTCAGCACAGTGTTTGTATCCAATGTACCTGTGGGAGCAATATTTATTAGCACTACCTGAATGTTGCCACACTAAGTTCCAGATTACACATTACTATTATGCACATACATCTCACTCTGTTACTATACACACTCTGGTCACAGCTTGACAACATGGGGGTGTAGATAGGACATACTTGGCTTATTACTCTCCTAACAGTTTTGGGAGTTGCTACAGTGACAGTTTGGTTCTCACAGATGTTTGACAATCACTTGTATTCCCCGTTTGCTGGCTAAACATGTGGGATCATCTCACAGACCTAAAAGGGGGACAGGCAGCAGATATAGGCCCATATACTGGACATTCTGGTCTTATCTGTACAGTTGTGGGGAATGATTCTGTATGCAGCCTACTTCCACTCCCAGGATTCAGACCATGGCTGTGTCTGCTACAACTTAAACACTGTCCATCAAAGCTGTGTGTGCTATATAGATATTGCCGTATATCTCCTATCTGCTTTCTGTCTTATAATTCTCCTGTGGTTTTGCATTCTGACCTTGTATTACAACAGTCATATACAGATTTCCTAGACAGTTATATTTTGTAGGACAGTGTGGGTGACAGTAATGTGTAATACCTCATTATTCAGAGCA
Organism: Protopterus annectens; assembly: GCF_019279795.1. Taxonomy (NCBI): domain Eukaryota; kingdom Metazoa; phylum Chordata; order Ceratodontiformes; family Protopteridae; genus Protopterus; species Protopterus annectens. Next base: position 1,310,471,309 of record NC_056732.1, read on the forward strand.
ACTGCATATCATTCTTGTATTTCTGGGCACAGTGTTGGTATCTGACAGACCTGTGAGAGAAACGTTTGTTAGCACTACCTGAATGTTGCCACACACAGTACCAGATTCCACATTACTATTATGCATATACATCTCACTCAGTTACTGTACACACTCTGGCCACAGCTTGACAAGATGGGAGTGTAAATGGGACATACGTAGCTTCTTAGTCTCATAAGGTTTTGGGGAGTTGCTAGTGTGCCAGCTTTTTTCTCATAGATGTGTGTCAATCAGTTGTATTTCCTGTTTGCTGCCTATACATCTGGGATCATCCCACTAATTTCCCAGGGGGATAGGTTGACAGGCAACAGATATGGGCCACTTTACTGGACATTCTGGACATATCTGTAAATACCTGTGGGGTATGATTCTGTATGCAGACTACTACCACTGGCATGATTTGAACCATGGCTGTGTGTGCTAAAAAACAACAGTTCATATCTCAGTTGCATGTGCTATTTGGGTTTTTTTGCCTGTCTTTTCCCTGTTTTCTGTCTATGTGTCTCTCAGTTGTACTAAATGGCCTCTGGGCATTAGACCAGTCATATACAGGCATTCCTACACATTCTATTTATGGTGCACGGTGTGGGTAACAGTGCTTAATACAACAGTACTATTACATGTATGCAAATCTACATTACCAGATGATACCAGAGTATACACATGCAGTCCAGCAGTTAGACCTTTATTGTCAGGCTATTACACTTTCATTTACATACATACTATATGAGTCTCTTCCTGCCATATTCTCTGGTGTATGCAGTACTTGCCTTACACAATACAGGTTTTATACAGGCGATTCATTTAGTAATACTTTTAGATTTATTTCCTATGACAGTACATGCAAGAGTATTATTGACCTGCCTAACATAGCAACCTCTCCAGGTGACTGCCATGGGCCTCCTGGTTCGTTGCTTACTCAATTGCCACTGTAAAGGACATAAGAGGAATATTTAACTGTACCTATCCATGATATACATGAGCTGGCAATTATTACACACATAGTGCGGTGATACTTACACACAGCTAGGACATCCCCTGTCATTCTAGCCTCTTGGATCCACTGAGCCAAGATGTCCCCTGTACACTGCTTCAGGTCGGCATAGTGATGCCTGACCTGCTTACCAGTTCGGGGTATGCCAGTGGCACTGGTGAGGTCACAGTTGAGATGGTCCCAGGCATCCGCCTTATATTGGGAGCTCTGGTACTGGCCCTGCAGCAGTCTCTGCTTATGGTCTTTGACAAGGAGTCCTACCATCACTCTAGAATCCTGGATGCACCAGCGCTGCGCCCGAAAGCGCACACCTCCTCCCCTTCCTGACATGGTGCCTGCAAGGGAAGCTACAACCAGTTATGAGATGTAGTCCCACCTCTTGGGTTTAAGCAGGGCCAATTTCCTGCACTTTTGTGTTTGGCTGGATTTGGAAAGGCTAAGCTATGGGCAAACCTGCTTACCTAAGTTGGCATTGTTTAAAGGGATATACCGCTAGGCACATTGAGTTAGCTGGCCTACACATTGCTTCCACCTCCTAAGCTGGCCTGTGCAATGCTTAGCGTTGCTTACATTTGACTTTGCATTATATTTTCTTTTTGGCATTGATTTATTATTCATTACATTTTATATGTATGCCTGGTATACATGATTCATGTGTACGTACACTGTATTGGGTCCTTGTGTTTTATTGGGGACTTCAGCATTCTATTACAATTATAGCTCACTTCTGTGCTTACTGCTGTACTCCAGTTCACATATTTATGTTATGTAGTGGGTTATGGAACATATGTCTGTATACTGAGTCCTTTCACAGGTTCAGTTTGATTTTACTATAGTGAAGACTTGTTTGCTGATACCTCATTCTTCTGTACTGCTGTGATGGCTTGGTGGTTACCTACTGTGACTATAGTGTATAGGCTCCTGGGTTCAGGATCTGCAAGGCTGTTTATTTTGTTGCTAGGCAGAACAATGGCCATTGGATACAGAGTGATTAAGGCACTTTTGAGCAGTTGCAATCAGGCTTGTGTAGGTTTGTGCAAGAGTAAGCACTGCTAACCTCCGGTTAATGATGCTTACAGAGAGTTAGCTTCTAAATTGCTTGACATGTGTGCACATTGCTTACCCCCATGCAAATGGGCTTAAACTCACTTACTAGTGCTTACATATGCTTATTGGTGCTTAAACTTGCTTACTAGTTCATAGGTTCATAGTTTATTACTAAGCTAACTGCCCTTGCGAGCCATTTTAAGCCTAGTCAATTATCCCTTGTGAGACTCAAACCCTGCACCTTGGGTTTGTAAGGCAAACACCTTAGCCATTAAGCCACCCTCCCAACCAGTCAGTGCTTTATTCATTATGACACTAACACCTCACGTGCATTTAAGGCAGTACTCCAGTTCACAAATATATGTTATTTAGCGGGTTATGCAACAAACATATTGGTTATAACATGCTTTGCCATGGAAAATGGAATGTGCTGCAGTGTGACTCGAACTGGGAATGCCTGCTCTTAAGGCGAATGCTCTGCCCACTGCACTATTGCTATGCTGCTTCAATTGCATATATCTTCCTTGTTATCCTCTTCAGCCATTTAAGCTGCATTAACCGTAACTAAGCAATGGGCACACCCGTGCACCTACGATTAGCTTTAATCATTTTTTTAATATAAAAAGAAAGGTTTGCTCATTTTATTTGTATTTACTTGCTGTTGTACATGAGGGGGGAATATTGGTGGGGATATGGGGACACCTATGAGCAGTCAGGCCTTTCTGCTGTTCTTCATTGCGGGGGCGTGTATATTCTGAGAGCTCTGCTCTCAGACACACCCCCTGCACTCTTACATGCTCCATGTAAGATTAGGAGCTCAGGCAGTGCGCCTCAGTAATATGAACGAAAACCACAAGACCAGTAAAATGAAGTAGATTTATTAGCTCTCTTGATGAAACAGACAAAAAAGTTTGTTCTCTCTCTAGCGCCTCGGCCACAGTAAGCCTTCAAGGAGTAAACCTTCACAATTGTAAAACACTTTATATACTTACATCAATTAAAACAATTAAAATTAATTATGCAATTATACAATTAATCAAATCACACTTTTCCAGCAGCATTCTGTATTCAATCCATTTGGCAACAAAGTGCCATATTTTAAAATAAAAATAGTTTCTTTACTCAATAGTGACTTTTCAACCATATGGCCATTTACTTCAGTATCAGCTACTTGTTGTAAGATAGTAGCCTGCAAACTATCACTTAAGCCATTGTGATATTCAACAAAATGTAAAGCTAATGGGCTTTCTGCTTTTTAATTCCTTATGTCCCGTAAATGTTCAAGTAATCTTACTTTGAACATCCTTTTTGTTTGACCAATATAAAACTTATTGCATCCACATTTTATAGCATAAATTACCTTTTGTGTCCTACAATTATATATACCATCTGGAGTAAACCTAACATTATTAATACTTGTGAAAACTTTTTTTATATATATACAAATACTACAGTTTCCACATGGAAACGTACCTAAATCAGAAATTTCATAATACATTTTACACTCTGGTTTTAAAAATTTTGTATGTACTACCATGTCTCTTAGGCTTCTACCTCTTTTATATGAAAAAATTAATTTTTTCTCCATTAAATTATTAAGTTCCTCAAAATTTTTCAAAAATTCCCAAAGTGCAAAATGCATTTTTTAATATCACTACTAAAAAATTATAAGTAGACACTAAGAAAATATTTTTATCCAAATTATTTATTTTATTTTTATTTTTGGTATAATATTTATTATCATAACTAGTATAACCAATATTCTGTGAATTATATCTTAATTCTACTACTTTCTGAATATCCAATTCAAGCAGTCTAGCATCATATTCTCTTCTCAAAAACATTTCTTTTGTTATTTGGATTTCCTGTAGAAATATATTATCATCATTACATAAACGCGAAATCCTTAACAACTCTCCATATGGCAAGGACTGGATAGTTTGGGTAGGATGACAACTGGTAGCCTTCAAAAAATCATGTGGCATACCAAATTTCCTATGTATACTAGTAATTATTGGATGGCCACTTTGTCCTATTAACCTAATATCCAAAAAATTCACTGTATGTCCACATTGTAATCCTTCAAAAGAAATATTAAACCTATTTTCCTGAATTTCTTTTACAAATTGGTTTATATTGTTGAATCCATCATCACACAGAAAAATCAAATCATCTATGTATCTATAGTATATTTTGACATATTTCTGTACAAATTCATTCTTATAGATACATTCTTGTTCAACCAAGCCCATAAATACATTAGCATACATTGGTGCAAATGGAGCACCCATGGCTGTCCCTTGTATCTGATGAAAAATCATGTCATTAAAACAAAAATAATTATTTTCTAGGCAAAATTGAACTAAATCAAGAACATAATGTGTGTAAGGATGGTCCCCCATACTTTTGTATATTGCTTCTAAGCCAAATCTATGTTGAATACCAGTATACAGACTCTTAACATCTAATGTGATCCAATACATACTTTTACTCCATACAATAGACTTTATTTTGTTCAAAAAATCAAAAGAGTCTCTTATATATGATGGTAGACAAACAACTTCTTTAAGTAATACCTTATGTAATACTACTCCCAAGTTGTGTAAAAAATATTTTCTAGCTGAAACAATTGGTCTACCCGGAGGTTTACTAAAATTTTTATGAATTTTAGGTAGGCAGTAAAAGTATGCTGGACCTACATCAGATGATATTAATTTCTTTTTCACATCAGATTCTGTCCAATAACCTAGTCTCAAACCCTTAGAAATTGCTCTTAAGGCGAATGCTCTGCCCACTGCACTATTGCTATGCTGCTTCAATTGCATATATCTTCCTTGTTATCCTCTTCAGCCATTTAAGCTGCATTAACCGTAACTAAGCAATGGGCACACCCGTGCACCTACGATTAGCTTTAATCAGTATTTTTAATATAAAAAGAAAGGTTTGCTCATTTTATTTGTATTTACTTGCTGTTGTACATGAGGGGGGAATATTGGTGGGGATATGGGGACACCTATGAGCAGTCAGGCCTTTCTGCTGTTCTTCATTGCGGGGGCGTGTATATTCTGAGAGCTCTGCTCTCAGACACACCCCCTGCACTCTTACATGCTCCATGTAAGATTAGGAGCTCAGGCAGTGCGCCTCAGTAATATGCATGGCGCTCTGCCGTCCTGCTCCTAAATGGCCGCTTCCATGCAGGACTAAGCTAGTCCTGCACAGAGGATTAATAAATCTGGGGGATAGTCTACTCTTGTGTGTTAGTCAGATTCCTAATTAGGTATTATTTTTGTAGTACGTACAAGAAATCATCTTTTGTCCTGCAGTTGTCATTCTCAGCATTTGCTTCAACAATCTGTCATTGTATGTGTCATTATCCATACCGTGTTATGTTCTGTTATGTTTCTATTGTGTACTGGAGACTCTTCTGTTATGGCTGCAACTGTAAATGGCACCTCCCAGCTAGACTTTCCTGGTTAACGCATATAATAGATAGATAACTAGATTGATAGATTACATTTTTTTTTCTATTATTTATTAGGTTCATTTACCAGTTTAGGGCAGTGATCAACAATGATCAATTTCAGGCCTAGTCTGAGCTGTACAGCTACAGCAAAAAAAAAGCACACAGATAAATTTTTATACATGTGAATACATACACAAATAAAGTAGGTGAAACAATATAATAGAGTTTTTCTAAACAAGTAAAAAGTTTAGGAGAAGAAATGAAAAATAGAGCATTTTATGTTGGATTATTGGCCAACTATTGGAATAGGAAGTGATTTGTGAGGCCTAGTAACAGGAGTAATGAGAGTTTATGTTATATGGCCTGAATCACAGCATGGTAAATGGGTTTGTTTCTGAAGGAACACTTTAAACTGTGACCTGAATTTTGTGTATATCAGAATATATTTTAGACTGATGGGGAGCTCATGCTAGAGTTTGTTTTTTAACAGAAAGAGGCTGATAGAGTTTGAATATGTACAGAAAGAAACTGTGGTTGTTGCAGTGAAATTTAGTTTTTGAAGAGTTTGCAAAGCTAGCCCTGTCATGGATTGACTTCTGTGGTTGTAGGCAGAAGGTGTAGAAGAAAGTTTATGGATAGCGAAGAGAGGGTATCTAAATTAAGTAGCTCTAAGATTAGGGCTCCTTGGTGAAGGTCAGCTGTTTGCTTTATAGGTATCTAGTTAATTTTTATTTTAATGTGAGGCAGTGATGTTCATGGGTTGGCAAGCTGTCTATGAAACAATAGGTTTGTTTAAGAGTATTTGTAGAGTACAGGAGATATTACTTTTATAAGTGGCAGTAGCTACAAAAAAATGTGTGGGCATATGTGTGTGTGTGTGTGTGTGTGTGTGTGTGTGTGTGTGTGTGTGTGTGCGTGTGTGTGCACATATATATATAGATATATATATATATATATATATATATATATATAGTATGTGTGTGTATATATATATATATATATATATATATATATATATATATATATATATATATATATATATATATATATATATATATATATATATATATATATATATATATATATATATATATATATACCCAGAGCTGTTGGACATGCTCCATGTAAAGAAATCCCAATCCCTCTGAGCTACATGCTCTAGGGACCTAAACCTTGTCACCACAATAAACAGAACATGCTGGAGGGATATATTCCTGTCTCAGAGACTTCCCATACTCTGAAACAAACTACCTATCTATATCAAACAAAGCTCCTCATTAGCACTCTTCAAGAAAAATCTTGATGACTGGATGGGAGATAGGAAATTCACCCCGGGGATCACTTATGCGGCTCTGCTTGATAGGGGCACAGTAAAATACTTTTCTTGGGTGGCAAAAGCCAGGGTACCATTTGGCTGGGCTTGTATAGGCCATAGGGCCAATAGCCTAGTATCTACCTATGAACCTACACACACACACACATATATATATATATATATATATATATATATATATATATATATATATGTGTGTGTGTGTGTGTGTGTGTGTGTGTGTGTGTGTGTGTGTGTGTGTGTGTGTGTGTCTTTGTGTGTAGAATATAGTAGATAGAAAGATTAGACAGATAAACTATTAGTAAAACAGCATACTTTCCTTCTATAACTTTGATGTTATCAATTATTGTCAGCTATAAAAAACAGAAACTAATAGTCTTAAAACTTTGTTGGTGAGCTCAGTCACATTAGTTTCCAAAAATCATGAAACCCAGGTAGTGTTCCAAAGCAACAATCCTTTATTTGTCACAGACAAGTCATCCTCAGTAACAAAAACATCAGTAGTATTTTAACAATGTTAAACATATCAGCTTTTATATACTTAGAAGTGGCTGTGGAAAATATACATATTGTTTAATTTTAAACCAGCCTATTTATGGCAAACAATATAAATAGAGCAGTACCCACCCCCCCACACACACACTACTACTGATTAGATCAAATTAAATCCTAGTTAAGGAAAACACTACATATCTATTTGCAACCCACGTTCTAAGATCTGGTATTAAGAAAAGCATAGCAGTTGGTATAATGGTTAAGGGGCTTACCATAAAGCCAAAAGGTGCAATGTTTGATTCTCACTTGAGATAATTGGCTAGACTTGAAATGGCCCGCAAGGGCAGTTAGCCTAGTACTAATCTATGAACCAATATACATAAAAAGACTTTTAACTAAAATCACTTTCAGCTAACTAATACAATAAAGCATTCATCAGATCTGTGACAAGAACTAAAATCAAGAAAAAACACATAGCTATCTAACCATAAACATAATCAAACTAAAAATCCATCCTGGTTTAAAATTAAACAGTAGGTATATTTTCCACACCCACTTCTAAGTATAGACAAGGGGATATATTTAACATTGTTAAAATATTTCTGATTTTTTTCTTACTGAGGATTGCTTGTCTATGAAGGCTTGTTGCTTTGGAACCCTACCTGGGTTTCATGATTTTTGGAAATTATTGTGACTGAGCTGATCAACAAAGATTTAAGACCACTTGTTTCTCTTTCTCTGTTTTTTATTTTTTCCTCAACACTCGTGGTTGGTGAGGTTGGAACTAAACAGATTACTGTGTTTGTTCATTTCTTTTATTGTCAACTATAAAGACAATGAAAATTTCTGGCTGTAACACTGCCACTGTTTTATATAACACAGCTTTGTTTAACACTGTGTCCTTTTATCAAGCTGGTAGTTCTCGTCTGTTAGTACTTTAGGATCCACTCCAAACCTTATTAATTTGTTCGTCAACTTTTATATAGTAATGTGTCAGAAACATCATGCTGAAATCAAAGCAATTAATGTAAATAGACCTTTCCTGATTGACTACCTTGACTAACCAAGAAAAAAATCAGATGTATCTGGCATGAATTGCCGCTGTGACTCTATACAGCTGTGGATCCTTGCCTTTGGAGCCCTGATGTGCTAGATATCTTTCGTTTATTTTAATTATTAATTTAGTATCATATTTAGATGCTTATAAACAAACCTTATAGGATCATAGGTAAAAAATAATTTTAGTTATTGTAGTTACTATGGTGCTGCTTACTGTGATGGATTTGAAGTCTTCTTAAGACACTCAGTCTTGCTGGCTGGATTCTGCTTAAATCAAAGTCTGGTTATAGTTGCATTTACAGTCTTGTTGCACACAGAAGCTTGCAGAATGTAAAAAGAATATACTTTGCAGCTCCCAACTCAGAGCAGTAACAAATAGCTTTTTATAACAAACTACACATACTAATGTTACAGCTTTTAGTTATTATTCTACTTTACTTCTCAATCAGCATGGATGTTATAACATTTACCTCGGGACAAATGTGTCCCTACCAATACCCCTAACATAACTGGATTAACACAGATCTTTATATACAATTTTAGTCATGCATACACATATACATTTCCTCTTGGTAGTCTATTCTGGAAAATTGCTCATCTTGTAGAAACAATACTGATTGTTGCAGATGCTGACGCAAATGCTGACTTAATGATATTATTTTTAAGCTTCCTTGTTTAACAATGTCCTGTCACATTTTTGCTGAATCTATAAGAGGCCAGCTTTTCTGACAGTGTGAACATCCTGTTTTTGTCTTTAGTATTCTATTTGGATCTTTGTATAAGAACATCTGTTCTTGTGCAAATGCTGATAAGTGCAGAAAATCATGTTTTTTTAAGGAAACACAGTGTAACAGTGTCATATGATAGAAACATGTCCTGTTGTCCATTCTTTAAAAAAAATGATTTTACATTTTTGCTCTCACTGACAATGAAATGCATACATCCTGTTTTTAAGTCTGTAAGGAAAGATGTCCATTCAACAGATTCCTTATTTTCCAAGTCACAATCATTTAGTATGGATGCTAATCACATATTGCTAAACTATATTTCTACATTTAAGCAAGCTTTATCTTATACCTTATTTATGTTGCATATTTGTAGCAAAGTTACTTTCAACCTTAGTATATTGTTGAGCACACTCTAATAATTCCCTTTTTTTATTTTAAACCAGGGAAATAAATTCAGCATTATTTGATAATACTTTTTCATTATGACAATTAACAGCCCGCGGTGGTGGTGTTGCAGTAGCGTTGTCACCTCACAGTAAGATGCTGTCCAGTTCAATTCTCAGCTAAAGCATCTCTTGCATGGAGACATGCATGAATGGGCGTATCTTTGTTGAAGGTTGTGCGTCAGGCCTGGCAAGCCGGTACGTAAAAATCAACTGCCAATCATTTGCGGACCGGAGTTCCACTGTGGCGACCTCTAACCGGGAAAAGCCAAAAGACACAAACAAACTTGACTAGCTTTTGCTAAGCAGACTTTAGTACATGTAAATAATATGCAACCAAGCACTACAATAACAATAAAAGAAATTAAAAATACAGTGATTTTTCCTGTCCATCCTGTAAATAGATTACTAAACCATTCACTCCAATCATCATTCCAGTTTTTTTCTAGTATGTTGAGACACTTGTGCAATCACTTCTAAATGTGCTTTTACATATTCTGTTTTGTCTGGAATAAATGTACAGCATTGTTCTCCTGTTGAGGCACATGTACCCCCTTGGGATGCTAATATGTAATCTAATGCCATTCGATTTTGCAAAACCATAGTTCGTATAGCTGTAATTTCGACAGTAATGTCAAGGTCTGCATTGAAAGTGGCATTTGCCAATACCTCAACTAGTTTAGATAGTTTTCTCAGCTCCCAGATGGCTTTTGCAGCCTCGTACCAAGGGTAAATACCTGCTCCAGAGATTACAACATCTCCTAAATCCATATCTTTTAATTTAATATAATCAAGATTTTGATGATATATATGTGATGTATCTAATGTGTCTACTGGATTTTCTGGACTTTCAATCACAGGTAATATATTCCTTTTCTTTTTTGCATTTCTAATGCCTCCTTTTGGTAACCCTTTTACATGATGCATTGCTGGTACCACTAATCCTATATAACATGTGCCATCCCATCCCTTTGGTAACCATTTATAAGCATATTTACCACAGATGTAATATAACCCATCTGATAGAGCAACAATGCTATTTACCAGACTGCCATTTACTTGCCCCATAGTAGGATTTTTATCATGTACAACTGTAAAGTTTTATCTGTTTTACTTCGCCAACATGTAATATTGGTTTTACACTCATTTTTTATCATTTTGTGAAAAATGAAATACTGCTGTGTCACTTAATATTAACTGACCCTTAATTGTTATTAAAATAGGAAAACCATGAAAAAATACTCCACATACTGGTATGTGGTTGTGAAAATTTGTCATTTCAATTGTTTTAATACAATTGCTATTACCCACTGGAACAGTTCCATTTTGTTGAAAACGTGATCCCCTGCACTATAGCAGATAACTGTACTCTTGCTTTATGTAATTGTACATTTATGACTTGATCTCCTGTTTCATTTATTAATACTCTCCAACTACTAAAAAAATTTAGTGGAATAGGTATTAGAGGCATTACCCCTGTTATTTTTGGTATTAAATTACATACCCAACAATTAGAAACATTCATGCTTTTGCATACCAACATTGTCTTGCAAAAAAAGTGTTAAAAGTTGGTGACCAATCTTGTTCATTTTTCCACATTTCTTTACTCTCTCTCTTATGTAACTTTATAGTTTGATCAACAGGTTGTAAGTATAATTTAATACTAAGCAATACAATAATAGTTAGTATGATAGCTTATTATCAATTAAAAAAAAACATCCTTTAAACAGAAATTCCATTGCTGAATCATTTTGCCTTTTGTCATCCGAAACTGGATTTTCAAAAGGATGCACTTTAAACCATGTCAATTTCATTATGGTTTTCTCTGATGGAAACCTACAAGAGAATACATTTAATCAGATTTACATTACTCACTATTTTTAATCATTCTTAGTTGATCTTTATGTACCAACATTGTTCTGTTTTTCTTTTTTCCTTTGATTTTGTACACTAATGGTCCAATTTGTTCCAGTACTTCAAAAGGGCCTTGCCAATTGCTAGCCCATGGTCCTTCCATTTGGAATGTTTTTATCAATACTTTGGTTCCACAGGGAAGGTTTTCTTTAGCTGGTAATACTGGCACCTTTTTCCATAGATGGAATGCTTGCTCCCTTGCATTATAGTCACATGTACTAGTAAGTTGTTTTAGCCATTCCTGATGTTTGCTGATTTCTAGCATGGGCCTACCATTAGGTAATTCTGGGTCAAATGGTAATTGTATGGGCATTTTGCGGCCTGTCATTATTTCATACAGGGAAATACCTGTTTTGCTGTTTGGTGTTACTCAAATACCCATTAAAATACCAGGCAAATGATGTACCCATGTATTGCCCTTTTCCAAGCATGCCTTTTTAGACATTCTTTTAACGTCCAATTCATACGTTCCACAATGCCATTAGATTGTGGATGGTATGGTACATGAAACCTTTGCTGTATGCCTAACAAATTACACATTTGTTTAATGAGATCACAAATAAACTGTGGGCCATTGTCTGACTCTATGACCCATGGCCATCCCCAATGACAGAAAATATTTTTCCATAAGGCTTCTGCTGTTGCCTTTGCTGTCATGATTTTGATAAGAATTACTTCTACCCACTTTGAAAAGACGTCCACTACTACTAGTAGATACCTGTAACCTCCCTTTGTTGTTGGTCATGGACCTGCATAATCTATTTGAACTGCATACCATGGCCCATCCACTCTCTGTACTCAATGTAACTGAGGACTTTTGTTTTTAGCATTCATCTGCAGACAGACTAAACATTCTTTTACAATCAGCTTGAAGACCTTTTTTAAATTTGGGTTCCAATACTTTTCTTTTACAACTGCCCATAACTTATCAGTTCCTTTATGGCCCAGTATTTGGTGATTAAACTTGACCAACTGGCGTGCCAACTGAAATGGTACATATGGAAACTGTAACCCTTTGGAAGTGGTGCATGCATAGTACTTCTTTGGTGGTATACCTGCTAATCTGCATTGATCAGTTTCTTCTTTTAAGCCCTGTTGTTTTTGTATATTTACAAGGTCTTTTTCTATTGACTCTTCATCTAACTTTTTTAAGACACTAACTTCTATACTGGCATACTCATATTCTGGAAGTTCTTTTCCATTTTGTGCTGTTTGTTTTGCCAAAGTATCAGCTAACACATTTAACCTGTACGTTTCACTGGTTGGCTTTAGATGTGCTTTTACTTTTAAGATGCTATACTGTCCTTGTTGTTTTGACATTGTCATAACTTTATATATGTCTTTTAATACTTCAGCATGCCATAATGGTTTACCTACACTATCCACAAATCCTCACCTTACCCAGGTTTCCATATGCAGTCTTAAAGAATTTACTACGTAAGCACTATCTGAAAAAAATGTTAACATGATTGTAATACTTTAGCACATACAGTACTGCCTCCAGTTCAGCTCTTTGATCTGACATATGCCCTGGTAACTTGATTAGTTCAGGAGAACCCAGTTGTGGATTCTCTGGAACTATGGAAAAATCCTGTCCAGTATCTGCCTTGGTCCCAATATCATGCTCCATCCACAAAGATGGATGGCTTAAAGTGATCAAAATCAGATGCTAAAAATTGCACATCAGGTGACATTAGTTTTTCTAAACAGTTATGCTGTTTTCCTTCATATCCCATGTGGTTTGACAAATAGTGTTTGTCCCCTATTTCTATAGTAACAGTTTTCATTCCAAAAAGTACTATCCATTTTGCAAAGACTGCCTGACTAATACCATCTGTAATTTTATTCATTTCAAAATTGTCTATCAGAGCTTTTACTGCTTGATGTGGTGTTTGTACTATAATGCTGGAAAATACAGTCAAATATTCAGTTTAATACCCCAGTAAATGGCTAATAATTGCTGTATACATGGATGGTAGCCCAGTTCCACTGGAGTCATCTTCCTGCTAAAGAAAGTGACTGGGCGTAATGTTTTTTCCATTCTGTTGTCATTACCATGTGGCCATTCCTGTAGTAGTACCACAGACAGTGTTTTTTTCCCTGCTGCTGCTTGTAGCACAAACGATAACCTTGGTGTGGGTGCTATTAATTCTGTAGCTTGTGCTAGTTTTACTTTGATTTGTGAAAATGCCTCCTCTTCACTAGATTCCCACTCTAAAAAGGTGGAGTTCTTTTGTTCCTGTAACATTTTGTATAGGGGAGCAGCCAAGGCTGCATAATCCTCTATAAATTCCCTATTGTAATTCATGATTCCAATGAATTTATGTAAGTCTGCTATAGTCAGTGGCTTTTTCATTTATAAAATGCCTTGTACACGTATAGGGCAAGGATACCTTACTGTAGGTTTTATAATAGTATCTAGAAACTTGACTTCTTGTGACATAAACTGAATTTTTCACTTTTAACCTTAAACCCTGCTTGCTGTAGAGTATGAAAAACTCTCTTAAGAAGCCGTGCATGCTCCTCTACTGTTTCTGACTGAATTAAAATATCATCAGTGTAATGTATTACTGAATCATCCATTTCCAAATGTTGTAGAATGGATCCTACTGTCTGATGAAAAATAACTGGATTATTTTGAAACCCTTGTGGTAACCTTGTCATGACATATTGCTGTTTTTTAAATGTAAAGGCAAATCTTGGCCAATCTTTTTTCCTGAGTGGTACTGCAAAAAAGCCATTTGCTAAATCAGTTACTGTAAACCACTTACTTTGTGGCTTAATATGTGCAGCCAACTCTTGGGCTCCTGGAACCAAATGTGCTCTAGGAGTAGTATATTGATTAACCTTCCGTAAATCAATAACTAGACAATAACTACCATCTTTTTTCTTAACTGGCCAGATTGGTGAATTTGTAGGACTGTTGCCCTTTTGTTGCCCTTTTCCCATTCTGCAATACATTTTTCCATATGTTGTTCTGCTTCCCTAGGAATGGGATATTGTTTTTGAAAAGGTGGTATATAGTCCTGATCACTTCCTACCCCTACTGGGCTTTATAGTTTCCCACAATCACTGGGACCCTTGGACCACAGACTTGGGAATTGCTGTTGTAAATGCTTCCGTACATCCTCACTGTCTGTATTTACATAGCCTGTAGGTTTTTCAGGTTTGTCAGGTAGAGAGATTGCATAGCAACCTGTACTTTGCTCTTCCTCTCTTTGTTTGTCTCCCATCCACATAATTTCATTAGGTAAATCAATTACTATGCCAAAGGCCCTAGAATGTCCATACCAATAATGGTATTTGAGCAAGATGGATGCATTAAAAATGCACCCTTCCATGTCTGTCCCTCTTGACTAAACTTTATGTCCACATTTTAGCTACTCACTGCATAGCATCCTGGGCCATTAAATGCTGAAATGCAAACCTTTTTTATAGGATTTGCTGGTAACTGTCTGTTTGTGACAGATACTGCTGCTCCTGTGTCTATTAAGAGATTTTTTCACAGTGACCCCTCTACCCAAATATCAATCAGTGGTTGTCCATCTCGACCCTTTTTAAAGGTAGTCAGGAAAGATACCAGAGTGGGGGGGCACATCCCTATTGTAAGGAAATCCACTCATCCTCTCCTTTATTATCAAATGCAATATGACACACCTCATGTTTTTGCTTGTCATCTTCCTCTGTGTCTGAATGATCTACATATTTAGGTTTTTCAATCTCTTATTTTAACTGTTGCCTAGCTGTTCCTTCTGCCTGTTCTGTCAAATGTTTCGGATTTACAGGTGAAACTGTTTGAAAATTGACAGGGCATACTTCCCCTTTTCCTATATATTGATGGCTCTTATAACTGTCTTTACCAATATTGTAAGGTTTTTGTATATAATCCTGCTTTTCTGATTTTTCTTGTAAATTCTTTTGCTCTCTTTTTGGAAACACTCCCTGTTGGAGGCTAGTCTCTGTTAATTCATCTAATTCTTCTTACTTTTCCTTCAGACGCTGTTTAAGGTCTGTCATTTCTACCTGTAATTGTTTAAGGAAGGTATGATACCTGTTATTAGATTCCTCTGTTGATTGCAGGGCTCCTATGCACTTTTGACAGAGATCCTGGATGTCATTTCTGAACTTTTTAAACTCACTTTGTTTTTCTTTTAAAAATGTATTAAATTCTTCTGTCAATGTATTATAAGCTTTGTTTCTGTCCTCATCTGTATGTGTAGCCGTGGCATCATTCCATGCTTTTACATAATTTTTAAAGGGAGTTACAAGATCTACAGGGGACTCTGTCAATAACAGATTTGACTGCTGCTGTAATTCAGAGATGAATGTACTGACAGGACATAACTGCTTTACATCTGGATATAATGAAAAATCTTTACCCTTGGTTAATTCTGTATCATGAACAGATCTGTCTTCACAGTCTAATTTTTTAGTATTATAATGCAATACTTTTTTATGGCATAATACACAAAATGCAGTTTCTTTTGAATCACACAATAAACATTTACTATGATATACTTCATTTTTTGGTTGTAAATACCAATCAAATGTTACAATCCACTTTCATAATGTCTGTATGTCAACTTGCCCTAATAAGGTTTTAAACTTACTAATGTGTTATGTATACCAACATTGCAATTTACTCCATATTTTATCTGGTTGTTCTGTTACATTAAGAGTATAACTTGACTTACATTTGCTGGAATTCTGTCTGATAGCATCGGTACAAAAAATGTGACACAGAAAAATGTCTTACCAGTGAGCAAGAAAACAGGTGATCAGGCTGTTATTGCATATGGCTGAAAATTTTCAAAGTCACCCGAGAAGCTGGTGAAGCACAACAAGCAGCAGACTGCTGTGCAAAGTAGATATCCACATTTTCTCAGAGTATTTATGGCACTGCGACTTTCCTGCACTGCAGGCTCAATCTGGATTCAGAAGTCTGAAAAAAACTTTACTGCTGCAAGCTACATAAACTGGAATACTTCTATTTAGAAATTACACATACGTACAAATGTTAGTTACTGCAATTTGACTGAAGTGACCCTCTGCATGGCTTACCACTCCCTCTGTGTTTGAATCCTGGCTGGCTCGCCACTGAAAAATTAATTTTTGTTATTGCAGTTACTATGGTGCTGCTTACTGTGATGGATTTGAAGTCTTCTTAAGACACTCAGTCTTGCTGGCTGAATTCTGCTAAAATCAAAGTCTGGTTATAGTTGCATTTACAGTTTTGTTGCAGAAGCTTGCAGAATGTAAAAAGAATATACTTTGCAGCACCCAACTCAGAGCAGTAACAAATAGCTTTTTATAACAAACTACATGTACTAATGTTGCAGCTTTTAGTTATTGTTCTACTTTACTTCTCAATCAGCATGGATGTTATAACATTTACCTCAGGACAAATGTGTCCCTACCATTACCCCTAACATAACTGGATTAATACAGATCTTTATATACAATTTTAGTCATGCACACACATATACATTTCCTCTTGGTATTCTATTTTGGAGAACTGCTCATCCTGTAGAAACAATACTGATTGTTGCAGATGCTGACACAAATGCTGACTTAATGATATTATTTTTAAGCTTCCTTATTTAACAATGTCCTGTCACATTTTTGCTAAATTTATTTGAGGCCAGCTTTTCTGACAATGTGAACATCCTGTTTTTGTCTTTAGTATTCTATTCGGATCTTTGTATAAGAACATCTGTTCTTGTGCAAATGCTGATAAGTGCAGAAAAGCATGTTTTTTAAGGAAACACATTGTAACAATGTCATATGATAGAAACATGTCCTGTTGTCCATTCTTTAAAAACAGATTTTACATTTTTGCTCTCACTGACAATGAAATACATACATCCTGTTTTTAAGTCTGTAAAGAAAGATGTCCATTCAGCAGATTCCTTATTTTCCAAGTCACAGTCATTTAGTATGGATGCTAATCACATATTGCTAAACTCTATTTCTACATTTAAGCAAGCTTTATCTTATGCCTTATTTATGTTTCATATTTGTAGCAAAGTTACTTTCAACCTTAGTATATTGTTGAGCACACTCTAACAATAGGTTCATAGGATGTTACTAGCCTATTGGCCCTTGAGGCCCTTACAAGCCTAGCCAAGAATTTAGCCCATGTTCCAACAAGTCAGCACCCTATGCTACTGTCCAGCAGGGACACAGATGGAATCCCAGAGGTGTATCTGGGACACAAATCCACCATATCCTATTGATGTCACAGACCAGGTTGAGGTCACACGTGTGGGTTACTCGAGTAGAGCTTGACTTGCGGATATGCAGCAGTCCCATCAGGGCGGGGTCTGAGATTGCTTTGATTGCCAGACAGATGTCACCTCCGAGGAGTCTGTAGGAGACTGAGAAGAAGGCCAGGACTTTTAGCCTATCTGTGTAGGGTAGATGTTTGAGGCCCTGGATTCTGCTGGTGAGAAACCTTTGTGGTCTCTCCAACTGCTGCATTTGCTTTGTGAGGTACATGCCAAAAGGGGCATTGTACTCAATAATGAGTCTTATAAAGGAAGAATACAGGGATGTTATGACCACCTTGTCCCTGGATGAGTGGGCCCTGTAGAAAGCTTTCTGTACAATGGAGGCAATATGGTGGTCAAAAGTCAGTTTGCTATCAACCTGGTTGCCCAAGTCTCTTACAACTGATAGCATGCTTAGTACCTTATTATCAATGTGATAATATATGGCAATGTCACTCTCCGCAAAAAGGAATGATGATGCATTTTTTGGCATTCAGTTTGAGGTCATGTTTCTGGCATCAGTCATTTGTTTGTGTGAGACCCTCTTGGAGGATGTCCACATCACTCTGGGAATTGATGAGAGCACCCAGCTTGCAGTCATCTGCAAGCTTTGTCAGCTATAGCCCACTATATTTGGCCTGCACCTCCGAGAAGTATATCCCAAACAGCAGAGGCCTCAAGACCAATCCCTGGGGTACACCACTTGTTACAGATCTACTACTTGAGGTGGCTTCCCCTATTTTGACTAGGTGGGGTCTGTCAGTGAGCCAGTTTGCTACCCATCTGGTAACATATGGATTGATGCCTAGTTGAGAGAGTTTATCTATTATACCTGAGTGGGGAATGGTATTGAAGGCTTTGGCCATGTCATATTTGTAGCAAAGTTACTTTCAACCTTAGTATATTGTTGAGCACACTCTAACAATAGGTTCATAGTTCCACTCATCTATGGCTTTGGTGACTGTCTCAAAAAAGTCGACCAAATTTAACAGGCATAACCTCCCCTTGAAAAAAACAAACTGTGTGGGATCAAGTGTCTGAAGGTTGCCAATGTCCTTGTTAATGAGGTCCATGATAATCTGCTCCATGGCCTTGCAGATCAGGCTAGTTAGGCTGATGGGTCTATAATTTCCTGGATCAGTGGACACTCTACCTTGTGCAAAGGGATGACAGTAGCTGTCCACCACTTGACTGGGACGAAGCCAGTACTCAGGCTTTGGTTGAATATGGTGCCTAATGGTGCTGTAAGTTCCTGCCTGAGTTCATATATATAGATTAAATGTTATATAGATTAAAAACAAAAAAGTGAATACATAAAATGGTAGATCCCAACACCTTACTTACATAGTAAAAAATAAATTAAATAAATTAAATAATTAAAATAAATTACAAAAGCATAAAACAGGAAACCTGTTTTCAGAGTTAAGTAGGCTCTCCTATAAAGATGTCACTTGAGGGGCCTTTTAAAAGACGACTCAGAATAGCACACTAAAATCAGTAAAGGTAGCTTATTGCAGAGCAGTGAGTACAAATGGTAAAATTAAATTTTACCAGGTATTTCCAGGTGAGTCCTTGGGACAGCTAGCATTCTCTCACCTAAATGCCTAAGAGGTGTTGCCTGGAAATTTAGTACTAAGAGCTCCTGTAAAGAAACAGGAGACAGAGTGCCACATGGTTCATTAGCATACATTTCAACTGTCCAGATTTTCACAGTAAATCTAGATTTTTGTCATAGATTTTTGGTCTGTTCCTTATAAAATTTGTGGTTTTCCGGCAAATCATTGAGGACTGAAATCATTAAAGAATGACTGCCATTTGAGTTTCAGACTTCATATCCTTCAAAAATGCATGCTAACAAAAAAAAAACTTTTATTCTAACAACTTTCTAAGTTTATAAGAATAATATTTAAAACCTGTCCCTATTTTTGGGTCTTTCTTCCCCCATTATTTCTGGATTTGTCTAGATTTCTTAGCTAAGATGTTGGTCAGGCGGACTTTATTTTGTTTTTGTTAGCTAAGATGTTGAGAGGTAAGTTCATTAGTTAAGTGTAAGAATCTTAAATACTGCACTGACAGCAACTAGTAGCCAGTGTAGATCTTCACCTATCTGCAGAGTTCTGCACTCACGGTGGCCCTACCTTGTCTCCATCTAAAAGCCAGGGAATAAGGTAATAAAAGCTGCTATAGAGTGGCAGGACAGATAGGGCATATAAAGTAAGTATAAGAGTCTTAAATTCTGACGTTGTAGTAACTAACATCCAGTGCTGATCTCAAAGCACAGCATAATAAGTAGCATGTGTGACATGTTACCACTAAAAGTATAACTGCAAAGGTCTGCACTCATTGCAGTCCCACCAGGACCCCATGAAGCCTGGAATAAAAGCCACTGCAGTAGTCCAAATGTGATTTCATTAATAAATGTCTGAGCATGCTAAGCCAAAAGACAGGTTAAGATTTGAGATTCAGAGAATATTCTTACATTTGATGAATGATGACAGCTGATACCTTGCTCTTAAGATTCAAACTAACATCTAGATCACCCCCAGATCACAAACACATGGCAGAAATTCCAAACACTGTCTCCTCTGTGCTGTAAGGGTGAAGAACAGTGGCAAAAGGGAAAGATGGACGTTGGCATGTACCAGTATTGCTTCTACCTTGGCTGGGTTGAGTTTCGGTTGATCTTGCATTGTCCATTGAAGGACGAATTCCTAGGCCATCCTCGAACATGAAAAAAATCTGGTACAGACTTATGTGTGAAGAAGTACACCTGAAAGGTATCAGAATATGACTATTAACAGACACTTATTTCTTCCAAACCTCTCTAAGTTGCAGTATATACACTGTGAACAAAAGCAGTGTTAGTACTGGGCCACAGCATATTCTAACTGGTGATTGTTGGAAAAATTGGAAAATGAGAGGTAAAAAACAAAATATGGTGTCAAGAAAAGATACAATTCTCTCCCAAATGCTCAGTTAGGATATCATGGAACACAAAGAAATTAAGGATGATAAGGCATAAAATTCAATGCCAAGAAATATATAATAGTAAACTTGGTTAAGGCAGCCATTCCAGGAGAGTGCTTTTCTGAATTTAGTGTTTAACATTGTCATTTAGTACAGGTAGGGTCTGTCATCATACAGGAGGCATTCAGGGTGGATAAGTACTGCATTCTATCCAAGCAAGGCAATATTTGTCTAGTCAGTGCATGTTCTTTCATCTATTGTCTGATGCAGGGATATGAACCTGGATGTCTTTATAATAAACAACCATATTTCATTGTAGTAAGTGATATGGGAGCTTTAAGAAACACCAGTGCTGGTATCTTGGAATTAAAAAGAGAGGGGAATAAATATATTTACATAAACACAATAAATAGTAATATGTGGATGGATTTATAAAGAGGGATAAAAACTAAAGTGACTGTAATCAGAAACAAAACAAGAAACAAAGTACAGGGAGTAAATACAGACAACGGTACAATGAAGAGGTAAATGGCCCAAGGCCACACATCTCAAATGTCTCTGATTCTGCGGAATGCTCATGATTTTTTTTTTAATCGTTCCTTTGACCTGTCCATCATACCTTCTCAGGTAATCAGTGGTGATTACTATTAAGTCAATAGCGTGATAGTTTACACTTGCTTTACTATTGTTTAGAAAATGCACGTTTAATGCAAAAATTCTTCATCACAGTGCTATACAAAAACAAAATGTTTTATTTATTACGGACTTTGTGACACACTATTTAAGAATTCTGCTTTCTCAGTAATCCCCGAAAAATGAAGTTGGAAGGTTTGTCAAAGAATTTGCTACCAATTAGTAGATTAAAATATGAGGACAGAAAAGGGTTATGGTGCAGGCAGCAAAAATAAGTGTCCCGCTGTAAGCAGGTGGATACTACAAGGCAACAGTACTTGAACTATGTCTCCTGCTGTGAGCTGTCAATTACAGAAACAAACAGCTCAAATTACCTTTGCAATTTTGACAGATATGAAGAGGAGGTGTTTAGGGAGAGGGGAGATGAGTTTAAGGACTCCAACTCATGAATAACAAAAGAATGAAAATTGGCCACTTTAGAAAGAAAAAGAAGTCAGCATGCACTGAGACTACAGTTCCATGTGATTATTCCTGTTTGTCTTTTTAGTCATTGAAAAGCAAGTAACAGTAATTAAACCTCACTGACTAAAAGAAAGCAGGATATATGTGAAAACACATGTAAAGAACCTACCTTCCAGCCTATATTTTCCAAGAACCTACCTACCTGGAAACAAAGGACCCTTTCAACATTAAACCATGGTGTCATCTCTCAGCCTCTACTCCCTGCTTCCTCTCTCAAGGAAAAGAAAATAAAATACCCTGCTCTACACTGTGCTGTTCCAGCCTATATTTTTCTAAGAACCTACCTTCCAGCCTATATTTTCCAAGAACCTACCTACCTGGAGACAAAGGACCCTTTCAACATTAAACCATGGTGTCATCTCTCAGCCTCTACTCCCTGCTTCCTCTCTCAAGGAAAAGAAACTAAAATACCCTGCTCTACACTGTGCTGTTCCGGCCTATATTTTTCTAAGAACCTACCTTCCAGCCTATATTTTCCAAGAACCTACCTACCTGGAGACAAAGGACCCTTTCAACATTAAACCGTGGTGTCATCTCTCAGCCTCTACTCCCTGCTTCCTCTCTCAAGGAAAAGGAACTAAAAGTATGTTACCTATGTCCTGCCTGTAACATTTACTACTGCCTGCTATTATTTCAGGGGTTCTAAAGCTCGTCCTGAGCCCGGTCAGCCAGCAGCCTCTTACCCCCTAAAACTAGCTACCTTAGTAAACAAATATCCTACACCACCTCTCAGTACCCCACTTACTACTTTTTTCTCACTCCCCTAAATTATCAAGAGCCTACCCTCCCCACTATAGTTGATTGTATTACCAGCTTTGCCCTGCAGGTGGCACCCCTATCCCATCTAAACTTTTCTCCTGCTTATCTATTTCACATTCTGCCATTATGACTCCATACTTCTATTAACTGAACTACTCTAACACTTTACACTGTACCCATTTTCTTACTTATCACACTCTCCTGTTCTATAACAGCCTCCCCACCTATCTGTGTTCCTTCCCACTTTAGACTTGCTAACCTTTTCAAACGTAATCAGCTCTGCTGACTGATTGTCTCTCCTCAGCTGCTCCATTGCCATTTTCTACCCGCTCCGTTAAGCCCTCTGG
The DNA here is from genome assembly GCF_019279795.1 of Protopterus annectens. Lineage (NCBI taxonomy): Eukaryota > Metazoa > Chordata > Ceratodontiformes > Protopteridae > Protopterus > Protopterus annectens. The sequence continues at coordinate 1,310,494,321 of NC_056732.1, forward strand.
CTCACTCCACTCGCCTACCCTACCCCCAAATTCCACCCACCCCCAGTGCATCTACATTTATACTTAGCAAACCACTCCTACTTCCTGTCTACCATTTACACCCCACCTATTTCTCCACCTTCTTCCTCTCTACCTAACAAACTCCTCCCCTTTCACCATCATCTTCCCCCTCCCCCTATAATCCATCTACTCATACCACCCTTCATACTGAACACAACATCTATTCCTAAGCCTCCTACCTAAACTACATATTCTAAGTTACCACCCTCAACATGCTTGCTAAATTAACATCAGTCTCAATCCAACTACTACTAATACTAAACCTTATTTATATCTATCACCTCACCCAGCCCAACTCCACAACTCACACACCACTACTTCACTCAACCAGCTCACTCCCTTCAACCCACTCAAACTCATTTGCCTCAATCTCCCCTGCACTGTATCCCATAAAGACCCATCTATTTTTAACTACAAACTAAGCTCTACTTATAAACCCTTTAGCCCCTCTCTAACCTCCAATATCCACATAAACCCAACAACACACAAGATACAAACAAGACAATCCAAACACCACACCAACTTTTTCCAACTCCTATCAACCATACTTCTATCAGGAGATATACACCCTAACCCAGGCCCAAACACCACTTACCCTACATCAAAATCTATCATATTAGCTTCTCTAAATGCCCGAAGCATAGTTAACAAAATCCCCAATTTTCATGCCTGGCTTCACCACAACAAGCCTGACATCCTAGCTATTTCAGAAACCTGGTTAAAACCTCATATAAAAGATGCTGAAATAGTACCACCAAACTACTCCATCATCAGAAAAGACCGGGTACAGAAAAAGGGTGGGGGAGTAGCTCTACTTTACTCATCCTCCCTATCCATTACTTCCTACAACAAACCCATTCCACAATTCTCCAATGCAGAATTAGTTCTAGCTCTTTTTTCTTTAAATAAACACAAACACATTTGCATAGCGTCACTTTACATTCCCCCTGGAGACAATATCTCAGTACTTGAAGATATACTATCCTGGCTTTCTACCAATATCAGCAATGAAACTATTATCATGGGAGACACCAATATTAATTGGTCTTCCATTCATTCACCTACACACCGCCTAAACATCAACCTTTATAAGTACTCTCAGCTCATCAACCTCCCTACTAGGCCCTCTAAAGACTTCTCCAGTGGAAGTACCCTAGACTGGATCTTAGTCTCTCACCCTCACAACTACAATGATAGTGGAACTCTTCCTAATTCCCTCAGTGACCACCTTCCCATTTACACCAGACGTCTTCCATCTCCATTACAAGTTACCCATAACTATATCAGTACTCGCTATCTAAAGAAATTCAACCCATTAGCCTTCTCTGACTCCCTAAAATCAATAAACTGGAACCCCCTAAAAACTCTACCCCTAGATAATGCTGTTGAACACTTCAATACAACTTTCCTAAAACTGCTGGATAGTTTTGCCCCCATAAAAACCAAAAGAATAAGTAACAAAATCACCCCCTGGCTAACAAAAAACACAAAAACCACTATGCGACTCAGAGACAAAACATGGTCTCGTTACCAAAGAAACAAAACTCCCACCACCCTTAATGAATTCAAAACACTTCGCAATAGAGTTAAAAAGCTTATCACAATTGATAAACAGAATTATTTCTCCTTACTACAAAACAACCACAAAACCAATCCACAAAAATTCTGTAAAGGCATCACTACCCTCCTAAAACCTGGCTCAACAGAAAACCCAAGCCCAGACCCAAATACACAAGATATAGATCTGGCTACCCAATTCAATTCATTTTTCATAGACTCTATTTCCAAGCTAACCTCATCCTTCTCTAATAACACCTCACCCCCTACTTCTGCATCTTCCCTATCATCACCCCCTTCATCTCCAGCCTCCCAACTCCCATCATTCTCCCTAAAACCCATTCCTACTTCTACCATAAGAAAACTCCTTCAAAAGCTAAAACCATGCTCCAATGCCCTCGATAACATTCCATCATCCTTCCTCAACATAGCTGCGAAGCCATTGCCTTCCCCATCAGCATCCTAATCAATCGGTCTATCCAAGAAGGTCTTGTACCCAAACTCTGGAAAAGGGCTTTCATCATTCCCCTGCACAAAGGAGGCAATAATAACAATATTACTAACTTTCGTCCCATCGCCATCCTCTTTCCTATATCAAAACTCCTAGAGAAATGTATCCATCTTCAACTCCTTCCCTATCTCTTAGATAACAACTTACTGACTTCCACACAACATGGATTCAGACCAGGTCACAGTACCATGACTGCCCTCCTTTCCTTCCTGGAAACTGTAAATAAAGACAGAGATTCTGGCTCCACTGTATCTACCCTCTTTCTTGACCTGTCTAAGGCCTTTGATACTATCTCTCACAACCTTCTCCTTACTAAACTATCTAACCTAAACCTATCCCCTTCCTCTCTCAATTGGTTCACCAGCTATCTCTCTAACAGACAACAAGCTGTCAAGTGGAAAAAGCCATCTCCACTTTCCTTAACACACCCACTGGTGTCCCCCAAGGATCCATCTTGGGCCCTCTCCTTTTCAATATATTCATAAATGATTTTTCCATTCAATTCCCCATGCTAAACTTATTCAATATGCAGATGATTCTACAATTATCTGTGCAGCCAGATCCATCCCCACTCTTTTACATCTAACTCAAGATGCCTTCTCTACCACAGAACAGTGGATGAAGGACAATCATCTAGCACTCAATGCATCAAAAACCAAACTTATGGTATTTACCCCCTCAAAAACCACAACCTTTGATAGTACACTATTCTCCATCACTAGCCAGAATAATACACCTCTCGAACTAGTATCTGAAACCAAACTACTAGGAGTCCAGATTGATGACCAGCTTAGATTCAAAAGCCACCTACTACTAAACATAAAAAAAACCCACCAAAAACTCGGCATGCTGTACCGTAACAATCAATTCCTCACTACATCTACAAAGATCACTCTTGCTACTACATTTCTCATCCCCTCTCTCCTGTATGGTGCCCCTCTCCTAACAAACCTACAATCATCTCTCAAAAGTAAAATGTCCTCCTGTTATAATAAGATTGCCAAATTTGCCACCAGCCACAAATCATCTACCCATCACTGTACATCTCTGCACAAACTCAATTGGCTAGAGCTTCCTCACTATCTCTCATATACTCAGCTCACTTTTGCTCACAAACCAATTTTTCAACCCTCACTCTGTCCCTTTCTCAACTCTACCTTTAAAATGCACATGCCACAAAGACTCCTAAGATCTAATAACCAAAACCTAATAGAACTGTACAAACCCCTTCACTCTCCAGGACAAAACCTCCTATCCTATGCCCTGGCACGCATATGGAACTCACTTCCTCCCTCTATCCGTACCACCACCAACCTCCCTGCCTTTAAAAAATCACTGCACTCACATTTAACATCCTCATGGGAATGCTCCTGCACCCACCCCTCATAGCCTATTCCCCACCTCCTACAAACAACTATATCATATATTACAAGACACCAATTTAGCCAACTGTAACAACATCTTATCATTTGACAATCCCTACAATTCCACTCATGGAACTATATATTTACACAACAGCAATGCTTGCTCCTATACAGAACTTAACCTAAGAATCTTTATTTCATCTACTTATATCTTAATTTTCCTACAAAATAAAACCCATAACTTATCACTGTAACTGCTTAACATTTGTTTTGTTTTCTCTGTAACCCACAAATGACTTAAATTTTAAACTGCTGTAATCTTTTTGTTACCATTGTTTAAAGATTTGTCTCTAATCTACAAATGATTGAAATTGTAAACTAATGTAATCGTTTTGTAATGTTTGTTTTGGAGCTTTTCTCCCCAGGACTCCATTGAAAATGGGTTCTTTTTGGCCCAATGGACTATCCTGGTAAACCAACTGCAAATAAATAAATAAAATAAATAATAAAATAAAGTTAGTGCATTGATAGGAGCTTAGGGGCTATGATGTAATATTTTAAAGCCAAACACTGCACTGTGGGATACCTAGAGCTAGACTAAAAAAATCAAGATGCTAGACTCCATGTGGGAGCACTCTGCAATTACATTTACAAATATTAAAAAAAAGTATGTAGAGTCCAAAAATGGTGTTAAAATCTAGGAAACATCAAGACCTGATGAAATAAACATGTTTTTTCAGTCTGTGGGTGTGGTTCTCCTTTAAAGCAGTTAAACTGGCTTGAACTACAGGACTTCCTGATATATTCAAAACTAACTACAGCACTCAAACTCATTCATCATCCAGAAAAATGCCCTGCACTACAAAACTTATTTTTGCCCTGCACTTTAAAAATTAACTAAAACATTATCTACTTTATCCTATACAAAGCCATCTACTCTTTATTTATAAACTTATCAACCCTCAAAAACATCATACCACCCTAGTAGCTAACATAATATAATAACATAATAAAGCCCAACCTAAACTCTAAGCAGTCCAAATCCCTCTCCAACCTAACCCTTTATCTAATAACCACTCTACTATCAGAAGATATCCACCCCAACCCGGGCCCCTCCACCTCTTCCACCATAGATAAGTCTATACTATTCACCTCTCTAAACTCCCAAAGCATAGTAAACAAAGTCCCAAACCTTCATGCTTGGCTTACACATAATAAACCTGATATCCTATCTATCTCTGAAACTTGGCTAAAACCCCACATAAAAGACCATGAAATAACACTACCAAACTACTCAATCATCAGAAAAGACAGATCCCACAAAAAAGGGGGTGGAGTAGTTCTACTATACTCATCCTCCTTGTCGGTCACCCCTTATAACAAATCCATCCCCAATTTCAATAATGCTGAACTACTCCTATCACTACTACAAGTGAATAAATACAAGCACATATGTATAGCCTCCCTCTACATCCCCCCTGGAGATATTACCACACTTGAGAGTATCCTATTCTGGCTCTCCACCAACATTAGCAATGAAATCATAATTTTGGGTGACACAAATATCAATTGGTCCTCCATTCAGTCTTCCACAAACCCACTTAATATCAACCTTTATAACTTCTCACAGCTAATTAACAACATAACCCGCACCTCAAAAACCCTTTCCAATGGTAGCATTCTAGACTGGATTCTAGTCTCTCACCCCCATTATTTCTCTGATAGTGGTATACTTCCAGACCCCCTTAGTGATCACCTACCCATCTTCACATACCGACTCCCTGCACCTTTACAGAGAACACATAATTATATTACTACCCGCAACCATAAAAACTTCAACCCAATAGCTTTCTCTGACTCTCTAAAAGTAATTGACTGGAACATTCTAAAAGCTTTACCTCTAGATAATGCTGTGGCCCACTTCAACACAACCTTCTTAACCTCCTAGACTACCATGTTCCTTTAAGGACTAAAAGAATAAAACTAAAAACCACCCCTGGCTAATCAAAAACACACTAACAGCCATGCGACATAGAGATAAAGTCTGGGCACTTTACCAGAAAAATAAATCTCCACTCATCCATAATGAATTCAAAACACTTAGAAACAAAGTAAAAAAGCTTATTATCACCAATCGACAAAACTACTTTTCCATACTCCAAAATACTAATAAAACAAATCCTCAGAAATTCTGGAAAGGAATCTCTACCCTTATCAATCCTGGCAAAACAGTCAACCCCAGCCCAGATCCCAATGCTACTGACATGGACTTGGCTACACAATTCAACTTTTTTTTCATTAACTCTATTTCCAAACTAACCTCTTCATTTTTCAACACCACCGCATCCTCGACTTCACCCCCATCCTCCTCTACTAACACCCTTCCCTCCACTCCCATCACCACTCTCACTTCCTCTCCAATACCACCACCCTCTAATACCCTACCTCCCCTTTCTCCACCTTTCTCACTAAAACCTATTCCCACATCTACCATAAAAAACTCCTCCAGAAACTAAAGCCATGCTCTAATGCCCCAGACAATATTCCTTCATACTTCCTTAGCATAGCTGCAGAAGCCATTGCCTACCCTATTAGTATTCTAATCAACCACTCTATTCAAGAAAGCATAGTACCCCAAATTTGGAAAAAGGCCTTTATCAATACCTTTGCATAAAGGTGGCAATAATAACAATACTACAGACTTCCGTCCCATAGCTATCCTGTCTCTCATCTCTAAACTCCTAGAAAAGTGTATCTATCTGCAGCTCCTACCTTACCTCTTAGACAATCACCTGCTGACTCCAACTCAGCATGGTTTTAGACCCAGCCATAGCACTATGACAGCCCTCCTCTCCTTCTTAGAAACTATAAATAAAGCCTGGGACTCTGGTCACATTGTTTCTACCCTGCTACTGGACCTCTCAAAGGCCTGTGACACTATCTCTCACAAACTACTTTTAACTAAACTCTCCCAGCTTAACTTATCTCCTTCCTCATTGAACTGGTTCTCTAGTTACTTATCTAATAGATTTCAAGAAGTTAAATGGAAAAAAGCCACCTCCTCATTCTTTAACACCCCAACTGGGGTCCCCCAAGGTTCCGTATTGGGTCCTCTTCTATTTAACATATTCATAAATGACTTCTGCAATTCTATCCCATTCTCTAATATCATTCATAATGCAGATGATTCAACTATTATCTGCTCTGCCACATCCATCCCAGTACTCCAAAAGCTTACACAAGACGCATTCTCAATCACTGAACAATGAATGAAAGAAAACCACCTAGCACTTAATGCCTCTAAAACCAAATTAATGGTATTTACTCACTCTAAACTCATCTCTATCAACACAAACTCTTTTTCAATCACTAGCAACAACACATCCTTGGAATTGGTGCCAGAGGCTAAGTTACTCTGGGTTTAAATTGATAGTCAGCTTAAATTCAACTCCCACATACAACTAAATATCAAAAAAACTCATCAAAAACTAGGCATGCTCTACCGACAAAATTGTTACCTTACACCCTCTACTAAAATCACTCTCTCTTCCACATTCCTTATCCCCTCTCTTCTATATGGAGCTCCACTCCTGACTAACCTACAATCTTCCCTCAAAACACAACTTTCCTCTTGCTACAACAAAATAGCCAAATTCGCTACTAGTCATAAAGCATCTACCCACCACTGTTCTTCTCTCCACAAACTAAAATGGCTAGAACTACCCAACCAACTCATCTATTCTCAACTTACTCTTGCTCATAAGCTCATTTTCAAACCCTTCCTTTGTCCATCCCTTTCCTCTGCCTTTAAAATGCACCTCCCCAACAGAGTACTCAGAACTAATAACCAAAACCTAATTGAATTATACAAACCAACTCGTCCCCCAGGTAAAAATCTCCTATCCTATGGTCTAGCACGTCTCTGGAACTCCCTACCTCCAGCCATTCGTACCACTTTCAACCACTTTATATTCAAAAAATCTCTTCACTCTCATCTACTAACGCAGTGGGAATGCTCTTGCACCCATCCGTCATAATCTACACTGCCTTACCTCCGTCCTCCTCCTTTCCATGAACTTCCTTGCTTCTGCCTCTCCTAACTCAAAAAAAAAAAAGGGTATTACTTTGTTTCCTTTAGCTAGCTACCTAAGACATAATGGCTTCTCAGTATCTCTATTGAAATGTTTCCATTTTCTAGTCTGCATCATCTGTAATGTCACCTGAATGTTATACTCTAACTGTATAATTTTGTAAATATTGTAATATGGATCTCCCTTTTTCTAGTTTGTATCATCTGTAATGTTTCATCACCAGTATGATGCTCTAACTGTATAATTTTGTAAATATTGTAATGCGTATCTAAAACCTATGTAACCCTGTTTCTGGAGCTTTTCTCCCCAGGACTCCATTGAAAACGGGTTCATCTTGGCCCAATGGACTATCCTGGTAAACCAACTGCAAATAAATAAATAAATAAAATAAAATCTACTTAACTCCAAGTCTTGCCCCTGCCAAGATCCAACATAAGCTCCATCTCACCCACCAAAAGCAAACATTTTATTTCTCTCTCATCTCACTCCCACATCTCCATGTAAGACAGCAAATGCTAAATGCTATAAACAATGAATATAATATTCTCTAGTGACTTTTTATTTACTATGTAAATAATAATGCATATATAGACTGATGCTTGTATTTTACTATGTTCTTATTCTTGCTATTTAATATTATCTGTTTAAGAATTCTTGTCTATTGTTATCTCATATATGCATGTACTAAGACATTCTTTTGAATCATGATTTTTCTAAAACTGTCTAATAATGGAGCTTTTCTCCTTGGGTCTCCACTGAAAATGGGCCCCAAGCCCAGTTGGACTAACCCGGTTAATACATGTCAATGAATAAAGTAATAAATAAATAAATAAATAAATAAATAAAATACTGCCCAGCAAGGGACCTCCGTTCTAGTAACAAATTCTTACTACTCACAAATAAGTCAAATAATGTTTCAAGAGACTTGCTCTACTCCCAATATGTTGCTAAACTCTGGAATAGTATCCCCACAGAAATAAAACTCTCCAAAAGACTCAGTAGTTTTGAACCATCGCTCAAACAACATCTTAACCCATGGCCCCCACAAGGGGGGGCTGACAGGGCTGTAGCCTGGGGGTCCGGGATAAGGGGGGGGGGTTCGGTGTGATGGGTCAAAAGATAAAAATATTTAAAACCTAGTTTTGAAATTTCTCGACCACTGAAAATTTATACTTTAATTCATACAGCAATTGAATCAGGAATTTAAAAAAGGGCCCATATCCATATCTTTTCAACTGTGGAGATGGGCCCTTTTCAAAATTCACAATTCAATTATTATTATTATCAATGCGGCAGAGTGGGTGGCGTGAGCCAGTTGGGTGCTCGGGGATATTTCTAGTCTGCATTGGTATCATATGAACATGTGATACTTTTACCCTTTGCATCTTATGGCCGGCTTGGCCGCATGTTTTATACAAAAAAAAAAGACAATGTGGTTGAGCCATATCTAATGTTTATGTTCATGTTGTCTACTTTATGTGTTCTATACAAAAAAGATTTGATTTTAACTGGAACTGTGCTGATTCATAAGCAGACCTCTCAACCGTACCGAATCTATCAGTTTTTACCGGCCAGTTTTGTGGTCCAAATAATAGGGTGCCACAATTCCCAAGTGGCACCCCTTAATTTCCAAATTTCCCAGCTTTTTTTTTTTAATTCTTTTCCGGCTTTTTTTTTTTTTTTTCAAACTGACATCATCGCACAGAGGTGTGCACAGTGACGTCGGCTTCGTGAGCAGTCTGGCAGCCTATCGGAATTCGGCTCAGGGCTGCTCTGGGCTGTGTTTACTTTGTAAGCCTGCAACAGAGTAGAGAATGAGATAGGGTCTAAAGAGAGAGGGACAGGACAGACAAGTCAGAATCCTGAGCACTGAGCAGCTGATAGCACTGCGAAGCACATTATTGGATTTAACAGGTAAGAAAAAAATATATACACCTCAATGTAGTCAGTATGCATCCAGCTACACCACTGTTGAGGTGCCCCATAACAGCTGGGTCAAAATCATTTAGGGACCCAACTCAAGTCACTGTTAGACAACTCCTAAGCTTCAAAATCGCAATGAAAACTTAGTATATTATGCAAGTAACACCAACAACAAGAAAACACATGCATAGCTGCTGAATGTTGGCTAATTAAAAAACATATGGGAGGGCGGCAAAGCAGAAGCAGTCCTTGTTAATGGCGAAATATTCAATGGTTTCTATTTTTGGTTACTTAGTTGCATCATTTGGGGAAAACAAAAAAAAGATTCCCTGGCTCAGGCTGGGTGTAGTGTTATTGCCGTCTGATGACACACACATAAGTTATAACTTGTAAATTAAGTTCTCACTTCTCAGTCATTTTTCTGCAATGAAATAACTGTCCTGAAGATGACATAAAGTTACTAACATACATTAGAGATATTACCGAGAACAGGATGACTAGCACTCTACCAGATTGCAGTCTCACTGCAGTATGTACACAAGTTTTTGGTGTTACTTTGGGACACAGTAGCAGTGTAGCACACAACTTTAATTTTGTCTCGTCCGGCTCAAGTTCTCTTTAAAATTCTTAGAAAAATATTAAGCAGTCTTTACAGTCAGTAACTGTATTTTTTATGGCTCACAGTCCCAGCCCTTCTGGCTGTAGCTGTTTATTTGTGCTTCAGCAGATTTTCCCTTTTTTATGCGATGTTGTGGGTGAGGACTTTTACTCTGACAGAGAGGTGAGGACAGGTTTGATGATTTTGCTTAGTAATGGTGAATTCAGAGTTTCCTTCGCTATAGATATCACCACCATGGAAGAGGTAGCGCAGAGCAGATTCATACCTGTTTTGTAAGTATGCTGCTTGTAATGATTGTATATCTCTTACATACTTAACCAAAGGGCTGTTGAATATGTGTGATATGGTGTGCATATGTAGATGTGCTGCCTGCCTGTCAAGCAGAGCCACAGAAGTGATCCCCGGGGTGAATTTCCCATTTCCCATCCAATCATCAAGATTTTTCTTGAAGAGTGCTAATGAGGAGCTTTGTTTGACATTGATAGGTAGCCTGTTCCAGAGTATGGGAAGTCTCTGGGACAGGATTCTATCCCTCCAGCATGTTATGTTTATTGTGGTGACAAGGTTTAGGTCCCTGGAGCGTGTAGCTCAGAGGGATTGGGATTTCTTTAAGTGGAGCATGTCCAACAGCTCTGGGTTTGACATAGCTTTGTATGTTAGGCAGAGATCACCCCTGAGTTGGCGATATGCGATGGAGTAAAGCTGTAGTTTTTTGAGACGGTTTGCATAGGGCATCTGTTTGAGGCCAGTAATCCTCTTTGTGAGGTATTTCTGTGATCTTTCAGTTGTTGTAGATGTCTTGTGAGGTACATACCAAAAGGGGCGTTGTACTCTATAATGGGTCTAATGAGTGATGAGTAGAACAATGACCTCTTTTTTTCTGGATGAGAATCCTTTTGTGATGAGATGAGCCATGCAGAAGGATTTCCTGACCACTGTGGCGATGTGATTATCAAAGGAGAGACTTCTGTCCACCTGTGTCCCAAGGTCTCTTATCACATTTTCAGCATTAAGTAGACTACCAGCTATGTGGTAGTTCATGGGTACAGAGTTTTTACCAAAGGGGATGACAATACACGTTTTGGCATTGAGCTTCAGGCCATGGCTTTGACACCAAGTATCCGTCTCAGTGAGGCCTTTTTGTAGTTTGTCCACAGCGTTAGAAGTTTTGATTATGGCTCCTAGTTTGCAGTCATCTGCAAACTTTGTTAGCCAAAGACCTTCTGTGTTGGCCTGCTCTTCAGAGAAGTAGATACCAAACAGGAGAGGACCCAGGACTGAACACTGTGGTTCTCCACTTGTCACTGGTCTGATGTCGGATTTGGAATCCGCTACTTTCACAGTGTGGGTTCTGTCCGTGAGCCAGTTGGCAACCCATCTTGTGACATAGGGATTTATACCTAGATTTATACCTAGTTTAGTGAGCTTATCTATAATTCCAGAGTGGGGGATGGTGTCAAAAGCCTTGGCGAGATCTAGATAAGCTGTGTGAACCATTTTACCCTCATCTATGGCTTTGGTGACTGCTTCAAAGAAGTCAATCAGGTTTAGGAGACATGATCTGCCTTTTACAAATCCAAACTGAGTAGGGTCCAGATTTTGGAGATTACCAATGTCTTTGTTTATGAGTTCCAAGATGATATGTTCCATGGCCTTGCAGACCAGGCTCATCAGGCTAATGGGGCGGTAGTACCCGGGGTCCGTCGTGGCTCCCCCTTTGTGGAGTGGGATAACTGTTGCAGTGCACCATTCAGTGGGTACAAAGCCTGAGGTGAGGCTATGATTGAACATGGTACTTAGGTAGGGTACCAGTTCATTCTGTAGTTTGTGTAGAATGGAGCCTGGGATATTGTCAGGTCCCATGGATGTTGTGTTCTTGGCTTTGGAGAGTGTGTTTTTTACCTGTGCAGCCATGATTATAGAAACTTTGCATTCTTCCGGTATAGAGATGGGCCCTCTAGGGGGTGAGAGGGGGGTAAAGTTAGCACTAAACCTATCTGCTAGGATGTTGGCAATATCAGTTGGTTCTGTATATTTAGTGCCATTATGCTGTAACTCAGAGCAGATCTGAGTGTTCCCATTTAGATTCTTGACATAGCTATAGAATGCTTTGTGGTTGTCTTTAGAGTCAGTGGCAATTTTGTTTTCGTAACTAGCTTTGGAGGATTTTTATGAGGGATCTCAGCTTCTTACTGAGGTTGACCAGGGAGTTCCTCCAGTCATGGGATTTTACTCTTTTGCAACAGTTTCTTTCTTCTGTTGTAGAGTTTGTTTTTGGCAGAGGACCACCAGATTGGCTTCCTTTTTTGGAGGATAACATCTTGGTTCTATTAGGGATAGCATGATCCATGCACTTGTGTAAGTGCTTATAAAGTGCATTTGTGTAGGATTCAGCAGTCATACCTCTATTGTCCGTCTGCATGGTTGTCATGAAGTTTGCCACTTCTGTCTTAAGAAGTGTGAAGTTGGCTTTTGAGAAGTTTTTTACGATGGTTTCCCTAATTGGGGCTGGGGGTAGGATGTGGATATCTAGGCTGATTAGCTTGTGATCGGATCTGACCAACGAGGAATTGACCTCTGGTGTGGAACACCGGTTTCCCATGTTGGTAATGACCAAGTCTAAGATATTGCTGCCCCTGGTGGGGGTGTAAATAAGTTGATCCAAGGCGTTGGAATTTATGAATTCTAGAAAACGTTGAGCAAAAGAGTTGGTACATGAGTAGTTTTCCCAGTTAATGGTGAGGTAGTTGAAATCGCCCATTATTAGGGTGTTGGGTTGTACCCTAATACTTTCCAGTGTATCAAGAAATGAGGAGTGTGAATCCTGGGCCATGGTGGGGGGTCTGTAGCAAGCTACAATTTGTAGTGCGGTCTTGCCCAGAGTTAGTTGCACTTGGATAATCCCGGGTGCATTATGCTGTGCAACTAGCCTGGAGGTGTGGATATCCTTAATGAATATGGACACGCCTCCGCCGTTAGTGCTTCTTTCTGGGTTAGGTGGCCGAAAGGTGTGGTATGAATTGAAGCCTGGTAATGCAGGGGTGCTCTCTGGAGCTTTGAACCAGGTCTCTGTCACTGCACAGATATCAATGTTCTCCATTTTAAGGAGTGCCTCGAGTGAGTGCATTTTGAGGTTTAGACTTCTAGCATTGAGTAGCATTACCCTCAGATTTTGCTTGCTTGTACCTGTTACGGTGGTGAATTTGTCATTTGAACCTTGCCTAAAAAGGCACTATAGGGGTGGCAACAGCCTTAGCCAGTATCCAGAATCCTAAGGGCGACAGGTGCAGGCCATCTCTGGCAAAGCTTCGTGGACTGTCGATCATGTTGTCCCTGGCAGACAAATACTGGATCCCCTTAGAATGACACCAGAAGCTTAGCCAATTTTCTTTGTCCTTGTACTGTGGTATCATTCTGGGTGATGGCAGGATGCTACTCAGGGTTAGGTTCATACCTGCCTGGGATACAAGATCTGAGAGCTCCTCCATGTCTCTTTTCATGTAGTCCAGGGAGGTACGTCTCTGGTCATTCACACCAACATGGACAATGACAGTGTCATATTTGTACTTATTGTGGAATGACCTGAGTACATGCATTATGTGGCGGATCCTGGCACCTGTCAGGCAGCTGACAGTAACTTTCTCCTTGTTTAGTCTAGTGAGTGGAACATCAGTGTGCCTGACTATAGAGTCACCTATGGCTAGAGTGTTGGGTACGTTGTTATGCCTTATGGGCTGTGGTTGAGTGGCACACTGAGTTTGTGGGCTATGTGTCATTTGGGTTGTGTTGGGTGGTGGAGTTTATATATATATATATATATATATATATATATATATATATATATATATATATATATATATATATATATATATATATATATATATATGTATATGATAAAATATGTTATCTATGCGCTGGAAGTTTCATTTAACTGAGCTGCATTTTCATGTTATTCTTTTTTTGGAAGTTTAGTGCAGCGATAGCATTGTTGCCTCACAGCAAGAGGTTCTCCCATTCGATTCTCGGCTGGAGTGCAGAGAGTGCCTTCTGTGTGGAGTCTGCATGTCCTCTCCGTGGTCGAGTGGCGTTCCGAAAGACATGCGTGAATGGGCGTGCCTTTGTTGAAGTTTGGGCATCGAGCTGGCAACTCGGCACTGTAAAAATCTACTGCCAATCATTAGCAGACCGGAGTTCTGCTGTGGTGACCCCTAACCGGGAAAAGCCGAAAGACAAACAACAACCAGTTATTTTTGTGTCAAAGCAAATAACTTTTTTTAACCTGAGTACCCGACTGTTAAAATTATATGAATAATAGCTACTTTGAGTAATGACTATTACTAGCTTATGTTGGGATTACTTATTTTGAAGGCATGTGTTGCAGAACCCATGAATCTACTTCTGTAACTGTTAGTGTGAAAAAATAAATAGCCATGCTTTGAATTTCTGGTCTTTGGATGTGTAGATTCTTGTGCAAGATATGGCTGTATGTGCACTGGTCAGGTTATGGCAGCAGCTATTTTATTTAAGCATTAGTGTGTGTGTGTGTGTGTGTGTGTGTGTGTGTGTGTGTGTGTGTGTGTGTGTGTGTGTGTGTGTGTGAAGCAGCTTTCTAATTCAAATGTTACACTCGGTAAGCAGAGTGGTTATGACAGCAGCATACCTCTCAACCTCTTAGAGTAAGAAATCTGGACAAAGCCATAAATAATGGGGAGGGGGGCAAAGGTCCATAAATAGGGACAATTTTTGAATATTGTACTTACAAACTTAGAAAGTAGATAGAACAACAGGCTGCGCTTTAATATTAATTTTCTGAAGGATATGAAGTCTGAAACTCAAATGTCTGACATTATTTTCTGACTTAAATCTTCAGTGATTTGCCAATGATTTGCTATAAAACCACAATTTTATGATAAATGGACCAAAAATATTAATCAGAAATCTGGACATTCTGCAAAAATCTGTACAGTTGAGAGGTATGCAAGCAGCTATGTTATTTAAGCATGCACCCACCATGAATAACTTCTCCAAAGCTAACTTTGGGTTCCTAAAAACAGAGGTGGCTAACTTCACAGCACCCATGCAAATGGAGAATAGTTGCATGACTGCTGAATCATACACCAATGCACTGTACGAACATGTACACAAATGCATGGATCTCGCCATACCCAATAGAACTAAGATGCTCTCCTCAAAAAAAAAGGAAGCCAATCTGGTGGTCCCCTGCCATAAACAAGCTCTACAACAGAAGGAGGAAACTGATGCAGAATAAGGCAAAGTCCCAAGACTGGAAAATCTCCCTTATCAGCCTCAAAAAAAGGTTGAGATCCCTCATCAAATCCTCTAAAGCTAGCTATGAAAACAGAATTGCAGCAGATAGTAAAGGCAACCACAAGGCCTTCTATAGTTATGTAAAGAATATCCACGGCAATACCCAGATTTGCTCTGAGCAATGGTACCACCTATACCAAGCCAACAGATATTGCCAATATACTGGCCGACAGATTCAGTGCTAACTTTATCCCTCTCTCCCCCCCAAAGGACCAATCACAATGCCGGTAGATTGCCAGGCACCCAGTATTACTGCTACACAGGTTAAAACAGCACTGTCCAAGGCTAAGAATACAGCTTTTATGGGATCTGACAATATCCCTTGCTGTGTTCTACATGAACTACAGAGTGAACTGGCACCTCAACTGTGTGCCTTGTTCAATCACAGACACACCTCAGGCTTTGTCCCTACTGAATGATGCACTGCTACAGTCATCCCTCTCCACAAAGGAGGAGCGATTACAGACCCCGGGAATTATCGCCCAATTACCCTGACGAGTCTGATATGCAAAGCTATGGAACGCATTATCATGGACCTAATAAACAAGGATATAGGGAATCTCCAAACTCTGGATCCCACACAGTTTGGTTTTGTGAAGGGTAGATCATGCCTGCTCAACTTGGTCAACTTCTTTGAGTCAGTCACCAGAGCTGTGGATGAAGGCAAGGTGGTTCATACAGCCTACCTTGATCTGGCCAAGGCCTTTGATACCATTCTCCACTCAGGAATCATAGAAAAACTCACTAAGCTAGGCATCAACCCCTATATCACTAGGCGGGTTGCAAACTGGCTCACAGATAGAACCCCACAGTGTGAAATAGCTGACTCCAAGTCAGACTACTGACCAGTCATGAGTGGAGTCCCACAGAGTTCTGTCCTGGGCCGTCTCCTGTTTGGTATCTACTTCTCTGAAGTCCAGACCAACATGAAGGGACTCTGGCTAAAAGTTCACAGATGATTGCAAGTTGAGAGCAATTATTAACTCCCCAAGTGATGTTGACATCCTACAGAAAGGCCTCAATGACATCAGTGACTGGTGTCAGAACCATGGCCTTAAGCTCAATGCCAAATAATGTGTCGTCATCCCCCTTGGGAAAAACCCGGTTCCCTTGAATTACCACATTGATGGTAGTCCACTGAACACAGAAGGCATTATAAGAGATCTGGGAACAGAGGTTGACAGCAGCCTCTCTTTTGACCACCACATTGCCACTGTGGTCAGAAGGTCCTTCTATGTGGCACATCTCATTACTAAGGGTTTTGCATCCATGAAGAAAGAGGT
This sequence comes from Protopterus annectens, assembly GCF_019279795.1. Lineage (NCBI taxonomy): Eukaryota > Metazoa > Chordata > Ceratodontiformes > Protopteridae > Protopterus > Protopterus annectens. The sequence goes on from NC_056732.1 coordinate 1,310,511,057, forward strand.
CATTGTCTCCCTCTACTCTTCCCTCATTAGGCCAGTCATCGAATACAATGCCTCATTTGGCATGTACCTCACTAGACACCTGCAGCAATTGGAGAGGCCGCAAAAGTACCCCAGAAAGAGGATCCTAGACCTTAAACACTTGTCCTATATAGACAGACAAAAAACTCCAACTATTCTCTGTCTAATATCGCCTACTTAGAGGCGATCTCTGCTTGACTTACAAAGCCATGTCTGACCCAGCTCTATTAGAAATGCTAAATCCAAAGAACTTCCAATCCCTCCGCACCACATGTCCCAGAGACCTGAACCACAATCAAGAGAACATGCTGGAGGGACAGGTTCATAACCCAGAGACTGCCCATGCTATGGAATAAACTTCCTATACATGTCAAGCAGAGCACCTCACTGGCCCTCTTCAGGAGAAATCTTGATGAGTGGATGGGAAATAGAAAATTCACCCGGGGGATCACTCCAATGGCTCTGCTCGACAGAGGCACTAGGAACTAAGGTCGGGTGGCATGATGCCAGGGTAATCCTATGGGCTATGCTTGTAAAGGCTCCAGGGCCATTAGCCTAGTACACACCTATGAACCTATGAACCTATGAGTTCTCTTCCAAATTAAAAAAAATAATTAGGGTTTAGTGAAGTCTACAGCTCTACAGCAAACTGTGATCCATTGTCTAACACCTGTTCATCTTCTAATAGAAATCCATGGTAATGAACCAACCATAAGCTTCATATTTGAGGACTTCATATGTGATTGCATAACAGTTGCCTGAGCCTTTTTTACTAAACACTTTGCACCTGTGTAAATAGTGTAACATGCTGCTACTCTTAATCCCAGTACCCTTCCTGCCTCGGTGATAATTTATTATTTCAGTTACTTTTTACAGCACTTCTTTCTCGTTCCCCTTTCAGAGACCTTAACATAATAATTGTTTTTGTCTCCATCTTTTCATTTAGTGACCACTGTCCCTGCAAATGGGTTCTCTCTCAGTCCCCCACTTGCTGAATCCTTGGCCATTGGCCACATCTGCAGTGGAGAAACCAGCCACAAGGACTCAAGGGTTGGAAAGAAGATAGGTTACTGCAGGTGTCTTATCTACATTTCCCTCTTAGCCTGCTACTATAGAAAATACCTGGTCTAAAGCAGAAATAATTGGCTCTACCCACATGGCTAGGGACGGCAGCTGTACCCCCACCCCCATCTGCTATAAATACATTCCCCAGTTAACTTTTTCTTTTTAGTTATCAGTAAACCAAGATAAAGCTCTAGGCGAAAAAAAGGTAACCCAGTAGATACACTGGAATTGCCCACTTGTAAAATAGAGGCAAAAAGCTACTTAAACTGCCACTTTTTGTCTGCTTCAAACAAGGTATCTACCCAGAAAGGACACAACTGAAATTAGGTCTATAGATTGTTTTTCCCTACTAGATTCTAATAACTCCTAACAATTTGGCTATTTAGACACTTACTCTGTAATCTTTAGCCTGGGGAGGGGTTCTAGCCTGCTCCATTCGCTATGCTCACATCGCTTCCTCCCCTGCCCCCTATTCCCACCCACCCCCAGTACCTCTACATTTATCCTTAGCCTTAACCCCAACCCTAATTGCCAGCAATTAGGCTACACCGCTACTCACCCCCTCCCCCTACATCCAACACAATCATGCTACTACCTAATATAATAACAATCCTAACCTGCATAGTTCTAGCTCACATTACATCCTACCAAGGCTCCAAAATCACATGCCTCAACAACTTCCACTGTACTCTCTCAACATCCTCCTGCAAACATTTACACTATAACTACACAGCCCCTGCCACCATAACCATCCTGCCAATACACACACTCTATTATCAAACACCTAACACACTCAGAAATAAAATATCCCTAAGATGCCATAAGCAATTAACTATGTATATAAAACATATCCTAAACACCCTCTATAAACTAGCCCTCGCTGGAGACATCCATCCAAACCCTGGTCCTCCAAAATCCAACCCAACCACAAACGCTTGTCCAAGCAACCCCCCCCCACAACTCAACTCCTAGTCAACAAGAAAACGACAGACCTACTTATAATGTCCCTAAACATCAAAAGCATATGCAATACAATCTAAGAACTACACGCCAGCATAAGCATATATTCCCCAGATACACTCTTCCTAACTGAAACCTGGCTCAAACCTCACATCAAAAGTGAGGAAATACTTCCACCTAAATACAACATCCTTTGCATAGACAGATTGTTCAAAAAAGGAGGTGGTGTAGCATTGATATTTAAACACCACCTCAATATTCACCTTCTGAACTCATCTGCCCCTCATCACAACAATGAAGAAATCCTTTATGTCAATCTCAAACTAAACCCAAACAAACAATCACTATCATAGGATGCTATTTCCCACCAGGACAAAATATCACACCCCTAGAAAATCTCCTGAGCTGGGCTACTCTATCTCTACCCCAGGAAACCATAATTCTTGGTGACTTTAACATCAACTGGCTATCCTGTAATAACAGTCTCCCAACCATTCACTTTAATCTCCATGGGTTCACTCAACTCATTCAATCTTCTACCCGAATCAACAAAAACCCTAACAATCATACCTTACTTGACTGGATCCTAGTCAACAAAGCCCCTCACTCTTACCTAGCAGGCTGATTACCTGACAATCTTAGTGACCACTCCCCCAGTTTCCTAATTCAGCACTACACAAACAGTCTGAAACCCATTATCCATAGGCAAATACAGAACAAGTCCAGCTTCAACCCCAACTCCTTCATCTCCTCCCTGCAAAAAAATAACTGGTCACCACTAAAATACCTCAACCTAGATGAGGCTGTCCACGTCTTCAACAGTACCTTCCTGTCCATCCTAAACACCCATGCTCCTGTAAGAAATGCCAAAGTCAGATCTAGACGTGCCCCATGATTGCAAAAAGCCACCAGAACCCTAATGAAATCCAGAGATAAGGCCTGGGAGCACTGGCAACTAACAAAAAATAACTCAGATAGGTAATCATTCCTTGAACTGTGCAATAAAGCCAAAAAGCATATAAAATTAGACAAATCCTTCTACTATAAATCCACCCTAAACTTTACCAACCACAACCCTAAGCAATTCTGGTCAACCATTAACAATATCCACCACCCAGGGAAGGTTGATACCCCCCAGCCATCCATTCCCCCCTCCTCCGGCAGTATTGCTGAATCCTTCAACAAACACTTCACTGAAACTATGACATCTCTAAACAAACAACACTTCCCTGCAACAGTCTCCCAACTCCTAACCCTAAAACCCCCACTCCTCTTTTCTTCTTCACCTCAGTACCTACATCCAACATAAAAAGACTATTGTCAAAACTTAAACCCACTAAACTCGCAGCTGATAACCTCCACTCTGAATACTTGAAAATTGCATCATTGCATCTGATACACTAGCCTACCCAATTTCAGTTCTAATCAACCGTTCCATAACAGAAGGCTATGAATCTTTTAGAGCCTATGTTCTTACTAAATTTGTTAAACATACTCTTGTGGTATTCTTGAAATCAGGAAGCATGACTGCATTAGCAAAACACAATATGTTTGTAGGGGTTCACTTTGGAATATCGAAATACTGAAATGTCGAATTTCAGTATCTCGAGACCAAATTGTTGAATCTGCATTTGTGCGAAATTGCAGAATATCGAACCTGGAAATGTCGAACCTGTAGGACTGATGGCGCGTTATGTAAGTGGTTATGTTTTTTAAGGGTTTTGGGGAGGGTTTGTGTGTTTGTGAGTGTGCTGGGGGGTTTTCGGTGTGGGTTAGGGTAGGTAGGTAAGAGTGTGAGTGTGTCAGTGTTGAGAGTGGTGGTGTTTGTATGTATGTGATGTGTGTTTGTTCAAGGGGGGGTGTAGAATGTGTGGTGGTGGGTTTTCTGTCTTTCAGTGTTTAGTGCAACCTTGGAGTTAGTATATATAAGTAGCGGGAATGTGGGGGGCACAGCGCCCACATGAGGGGTGCAGGGCGGGCTTGCCCCCCGCTTATAAGAAGGGTAGGTGTGTGTGTTTGTTTTGTTGTGTTTGTGTGTGTTGTTTTGCTTTGTTGTAGTGTTGGAAGGTAGGTGTATTTGTGTTTGTATGTGTAGTGTAGTGTTTTGTTGCCATTCATGGTTTTGAATTTCGCGGTTTTGCTTTTCAGGTTTGTGAGTTTTTGGCTTTATAGTCTCGAGATACTGAAATTCGATATTTCAGTATTTTGAGATTATAATGTGAATCAGCTTGTACACATTAAGCAACTACCAAAGAAAAAAATGAAGGAATATGTATACATGGATATAAAAAGCAGTACTCTACAACAGGTAAGAAAAAAAATATATATATATGTGTATATATATATATATATATATATATATATATATATATATATATATATATATATATATCATAAAAAGCAAAGTTTTATACTCAGTAGCTCTACTGCCTAACCTAACACATGTTGTGATAATTGGCCAAGACTTTCCACACTCTAAAGAGCTATGGAAGATATGAAGGAAAGGTTCAACCAAGTATACTGATACTTGATAGAAATACATAGCTCCAGTAAAGAAAATGTTGTAGGATTAGAAGACATAGAAGGAGCTACAACTGGGGAATGGGTAAAAAGGCAACATAATTCTGATACTGAATCTTACCAAAAGGCTCTAGTTGTTAAAGTAATAGTATGGAAGATGGACAAGGAAGGGCCCTTAGTCAAAGGACAGCAACACCCACAGATTGAATAAACATGCTTATTTCATCAAGTCTTGATGTCTCCTACATTTCAACACTACTTTTGGGCTCTTTATACTTTTTTATATTATTAAATGTAATTTCAGAATCTTCCCAGTTATCCCACAATGCAGTGTTTGGCTTTAAAATATTATATTATAGCCTCTAAGCTCTTGTCAGTACATCGACTTTATATGTATTTTCACATATAACTTGCATTATTTTAGCCAGTCATGTTTAATTACCATTTCTTGCTTTCCAATGACTACTTAAAAGACAAACAGGGGTAAACCCAGAAAAGGTGAGGAGAAGACACTGACTGGGAAAAATTCTGCAGCTGTTCAGCAAAAAAGCAGTTCAAACTCCAACTGTGGTACAAAACATGACTTCATATAAACTAGAGGAAAAAATAAATCAAATGTACTCAGAGGTGATTAAAATAAATGAAACACTGAAGGTATATTAACTCAAATAACAGATGTCAAGAAAAATGGAAGAAGCTTTAAACAGATATTCAGATAAGGTAATAAAACTGCAAAAATCAGAGGTTGAAATGAAGAAAAGGCTGGCTGAGTGTGAGACTACTCAAGAAGAGATGCTTCAGAAATAATAGAAGTAGAGGACAGACCACATAGGGAAAACCTGAGATTTTCTGCTGAAACCAAAGAAGCTGGAATGAACAGACTGCAATAATTTTATGAATACACAAATAAGAAACTGGACTAGTATTCCACAGCAGGAGTTGTTAATTGAAAGGGCACATCATGTGTATGCTCCAAACCTGTCCATGAGAAAGCAAACAAAATCTGTAATAGTAAAGCTGCAATCCTACCAGCAGAAATAGTTGATTGTGACAAAACTGTGGCAGAAGGACAAAGTGATAAAAGTGGGAGACAGTAGAGTGTTTGTGAAAAATGATTACTCACTGTACACCAAGCAGAAGAGGAGTAAATTTATTCCACTAATCAGGAAATGTCAAGGAGCAGGTTTGAGATTCAAGCTGCTGTATCCAGCCATTTTCAGAATATTCTTTCTTGGAGGGTCAAAATCATTTTTTTATGCAAAACATGCTAAGGAGAAAATACAAAAGTTTGTCCAACAAAAAAAAGTGAGCTATGAAATGGAAGGAGATTCTGTTTCTTATTCTGATAATAAAACCCATATAAACTGTGCCAGTGAAACATTTTCCAATGCAAAGGAAAATGCTTGAGAGACAGAAAAAAGCACATGTTGACTGGAACTGGGAGTATGTTGGAAGTGAAGCAGAGACTGGATTTGGGAGATGAAGAACAATAGGAAGAAAACCAGCAACTCAGAAACTGACAAATACATGTGGGATTACAAAGCATTAATTATATTTGTGAAACATGACAAAACAAGAAAACCTAGAAATATAACTTTTTTTACTTTGTTACATGTATAGGTGACTCCAAAGCTTATGCCCTATTGCATGTCTTTAATGTTTGGAAGATCATTTGTGAGCAGGGAAGAGGAAGGAATGAGTTAACTGTAAGTACAACATTTTGTTTTTAACAGTAGTATTTTTATAATGCATGGCAATCTGCATGCTATAAAGTGAAGCTTTGTCAGTTATTTTCGAGAGTAATAGGAATACTAAAGTAAACAGGTGCCCCTGTTTTTTTTCTTCTCCTTCTTTCTTTCTTACTGTTTAATTTTAAGAAATGTATGCGCTGCAATGTAAAAAAAAAAAAAGGAAGAGTCTGGTCAAATGACAGAAGAAAAATTGATGTGCTTTTTCTTACTCTTGCATATAGGACTGACTGGATTAAGGCCTTTGGCTTGATCTAGTGACAAGTTTTAAGGGAAAGCAAATAAATAAAAAAAGAACACTGAATATAATAAAATGTTTTCATTGAGCAAATAAATGAGTGCTTTTAGAGGCAACTGTGCAAATGGTTTTCATGTCTCCATGGAGACAGACAGATAAAAACAATAAAAACAGAATACTTCTTTCTTTCAATGGCTAGGAAATAATGTTTTCTGAAAGCACTTGCATGCTTTTCCAGTCTGGGAGAGGAATAAAGATAACACAAAACAGACAGCATTTGATAGAAGCACAAGCATCTTAACATGGAAAACCTTCCTTATAAGTTAATCCAAGTCTCTGTGTGTGGCTGTCAGTCTAGGACAATTGTTCCTATTAGGAGGGTTAAACTTCAATATTTGAAGATGTACATAGTTTTGTGTGTTACTATTAATTTAATAGGTTTTAATGGTGTTCTGTGGGTGTTTTTTTATTTGAGGGTTTTTACTAAAATGAAAAATTTTGTAAGATGTGACATAGGCTCAAATGAATATGACAAGAAACAACCATATAAAAGACCAACCTGCTAAACATTATCATATGCATGTACCACAAAACCTGGAACTAGACATTAAAAAAAAGATGTTACACATAACAAATGGGAATAATAACTTCAATATAATGACAACACTTTCTCTATTATCTTTAAATGTAAATGGTCTCACAGATATATGCAAAAAAGAAAAAGTAATTAACTATATTAAAAATCTAGTGTGCAAATAGTTATGCTACAGAAGACAAATTTGAAAAGACCTGAGCATGTGAATTTGATGAAATATTTTCAGGATGGTTATTCAAAGGAATATTTGGGGCAAAGGAAAAGGAGAGTACTTAGCATTAATTGCAAGAGAAGCTCCAACAGTGATAGAAGATGATAAAAAAGGATAATAATGGTAGATTTGTAGTACTAAGGGGCTACTGGCAAGGGAGGAAGATTACAATGGCATGTATTTATAGTCCACCTAAAACTGCTATAATGGAGCTTAAGAACATTCTGGGAGAAATAATCAGCTTTCAGCAGGGAATACTGCTTTTAGCTGCGGAATGAAATTTGATTTCCAGCAATGAGGATGCATCTGGGGAATCCCAGAAAGGAAAATATAACAAAAGACAGAGATTTTTGAACAAGTCTATGAAAGTATTTGGTATGGAAGATGTGTGAATTCAGTAGTAGGAGTTCAGAGCGAATTTACGTATTATTCCCAAAGATACAAAAACTGGCCTATGCTAGATAGAAGTTATATTTCACAGGAACATGCATTTAATTGAATGTTTTGTTAAGCATCCAATAACTATTTCATATCAAGCAGCAATAATAACCAAAATAACAATGCAGGGTAATAAAATATAACCGAGACAATGGCACTTTCCCACCTGTCTGTTGAAAATAGAGGAATTTAAGGAATGGATACTGGAAATTATTTGGAAGTTATTAGAGAAGAATGAAATTTCTTCTGAAAATATAGCTAAGGAGTGGGATAAAATTAAAGTGGAATTTAAAATAGGGTAGAAATAAAAGATATAGAGATATGGTTAAGAAGTAATAAGAATTATTTAGAGGGACTGACAAAGGTTAAAGTATTGTACAATAGGGGAATCTCAAAGAACAAGAAGAGGAGCGACTGCAGAATACTAAACACAAAATAAGGGATTATCTTGATAATATGCATGAGTTTAGAAAGATTGATGTTAAGTAACTCTTTTTTGATAATAACTCAAGAGCACAAAAAACTTTAGTCCAACAACTCAGGTAACAGAAAGTAGAAAGGGTTGTCGTCAGCTTAGGGAGCCTCTAACAAGGAAGATAACAAGACAAGAGATCATGTAGAGGTACTAGAAATATTTTGGAAATTTTATGAAAATCTGTATAAAGTAGATACATATAGAAATCAAGAAAATGTACAAATGGAAAGGTTAGAGGTAGATGAGGCTCAATTCCTAACAGGAAGGATAGGAAGAGATGAGCTAACAATGGTGATGTATAACCAATCTATAGGAAAGATCCCAGGAATAGATGGTGGAAGTTTGGAAGCTAGCAGGGAAAAATTGATAAATATCTGGAAGGTTTTGTTTAACAGTATTTTAAGAAAAGGAGAATCACCAACATACTGGAAGAAAGCGTTGGTAGTTGTAATACCTAAACAGGGTAAAGATCCATCAGAGCCAGCTTCATACAGGCCCATTTCAATTCTAAACCATGATTATAAAGTGTTTATGTCTATAATAGCTAAACGAATGGCAATGGTGATGCTGAAAGTGATAGACATGGATGTGGTTTTATAGAGGGAGGCAAACATTTGACAGCATTAACAGAACAGATGATCCAGAAGGAAGTAGAATGTAAGAAAACACTGCTGCTGTTGGTGGGTCTTGATGCAGAGAAAGCATTTGACAGAGTAATCTGGGATTTTATGAGCAATGCAATGAAAGCATTTGCATTCCCTGATAAAATTCTAAGTCTGATTAGGAAGATATATGAGGGATTGGAGGCGAATGTTAAAGTGTGTGGGTTACTCTCTGATAATTTCTGTTTGAGTAGATGAACCAAGCAGGGGTGTCCTCTTTCCCCTTTGTTATTTGCATAATATTTAGAACTACTGGCAAAGAAAATAAGGGAGTCAGAAATTCTAAGATATAATTGGTATGGTAGTTAAGGAAAGCTGGCTTTATTTACAGATGATATTATCTGATACCTAATAAAATCAGAAAAGGACATTTTAGTGTTGTGGAACATTTCAAGATAGTTTCTAGTCTTTTTGGGATACACAATTAATGAAGCTAAAACAAAGGCAATAGCTATAAAATATGTAACCACACACAGATTGGTTCAGCAATACCCATATTTATGGGGACATGATAAAATGAAGTACTTAGAAGTATGGATTAAAAAGGATTCTGTTGTGACAGCCAAGGATATGTGGGAAGAGACTAAACAAAATATAATGCAAAAACTGAGAAACTGGAAGCTCTGTTTTATGGATATGGATAGCAGGATACAAGCAATCAAAATGTTTTTTGTCTCTTTAGTTTTATACACAGTCCAGGCATATTTTTATCAACCAGAGTAGAATTTGTGGATGCCAGTTAATAAAGAGCTGAAGGATTTTATCTGGGAGGGGAAGATTGCAAATGTCAAGTGGGATAAGCTGATTCTTCCAATAGATCAAGGCAGTTTGGGATTACCTCATTTGAAGGGGTATTTCAGAGATACACAGTTAAAGCCCCTATACATAATACAAGCAGAAAGCTATAATTCAATGTGGAAAGGGATGAAGACAAAACAAGAGGTGGGGTGTACTCTAGAAACAAGAAGAGAATGGGATTTTGTATGCAGATCCTTATTGTGAATAACAATATCCATACAAAATAGTATATTCATAAAGTAGAAGAAAGTATTCTAAGAACTAAGCCAACATGGGAATGCAGAAAGGAGGTTCTGCCAATAGGGATGACTACAACTAGGGACACAGACCATAAGCAAGAGGGGGTAGAATTTATTGGAGAAAACTGGCAAAGGAGCCAAGGTATTGGGAACAAATAATTAGAGAGGGGAAAGCAATAGAATGGGAAGAGGCCAAGAATTTATTTGGACTGCAGGCTACAGATTGCCTTCCCTATCAAGGACTGATATGAGAAAATAGGCAAAGAGAAAGAAATAGGGAGAAGTGAAATACCATTACTGGTAGAGTGTTAAGAGGACTCTATAACAGAAGCTGCTTTTACAAAAAGGGTAATTAGTAGTGCATATAAAATATTGCATCATAACTGTAAGAATCAATCAGAGGAGATTAGAAAGGAGTGGGAAGAGAGCTTGGATAAGCAATTCACAAATAAATGATGGGATATATGTATGTGTCCCAAAGATGCCACAAAGGCTAGAAGGTTTGGGATCTTTGCTTGGAAGTGTTTACATAGGTACTTTTATACCCCAAGTAGACTCCAAAGAATTTTTCCTTAGGTAGATAGCAAATATTGGAGGTGTGATAGGGAAGAAAAGAGGTAATTGGGAACATATTTTTAGGACTGCAATGAGTTGGCAGACTTGAAAAATTCCCTGCAGACTTCTCTGTTGGAGATACTAGGAGAGCAAATTGGTGTAGATAGGGACATTTTTTTAGCTATGATACAAAATCGGAATTGCCTCGACATAGTAAGGCCCTGCTGAGTCTAATTATGGTGGCTGCCAAAAAAGTAATTACTAGAAAATGGAACTCAAAGTCTAAACTAACTGTACAAGAAATAATTACTATAGTAACAGAGATAAAACAACAGGAAATGGGATCTTAAGAAAAGGGTAGGAGCAAATTGTATAAAAAAATGGTAATTGCGGGAACAATACATGCAGAATAGCATTTTGGAGGAGGAATGAAGTTTAAAAGAAGGCAAGATTTGAATGAGCTATGTAATGTTTGACTGACAATGACTGGATAGATTATAAAGTGATGTATTATGTTTGCAACTAAAAATGTCTCGGTATGGTTTGTTTTCATTTATATGAATACATGATTGCCTATGTCATAAGTGATAATTAAAAAAAAGAACCTTATTGCTCTGTATTGGTTGGCCTTGGATGTTCTGTTTTGTTAATGTGAACTATTTCTTTACTGCCATTATGGTACATTTCTCTTTAGTTTACTCCATTAAAACACACTGAAACCTGCAACCAGAAATGTTACCTTACTAGGCTTATCATTTAACTAATCTTCTCTACCATGAAATGTTAGATTTTGCAAGCTTAAGACCTGTTAGGACAGGCCATGTAAGGGCAAGGAACACGTCCCATACCTCTTTTCATCTCTCTCACAACCACTTAGGAGAAGAACTTCTTTTTGAGCTACTAAGCATGTCAGCCATTTAAAAATATGTGTACATCACCTAAACACTGAAGCAACATTGCTTGTGTCCAGCATATTCACTCACAAGCAAATGTGTCTATAGACCTGTGTTCATGACCACACAATGTGCAAGGCGTATGCCTTGTTAAGCATCAGCTACACTCACACCTTAGTTTCCTATTTGTGTTGGTCTTTCCAGCACCCATACTCACTTACAAAACAGTCTGACATCAGCTGCCACATACCATCAGACTGGTGTTTGCATTTCTCCCTCAATTTTATACCCTTACCACTCTGCCAATCAAGCAATTTTTTATTTATTTATTTATTTATTTAACATTTGTTGACCGGGAATGTCCGACTAGGTTCCACAGAGCCTGTTTTCACTTACACTTCACTGAGTCATTTGTTAGCCATCCTGCTTGGTTTTAGGACCCCATATTTTCTCATGCCAGTTGGGGACATGGATTGTGTGCTGACTGGTCATCATCTTGTCTGGCTTGAGTTTTTGAATATGCATCTAACCCTAACTCCTTGCTGATTGATAGGTTATGTGCAATGCCTGCAATGTCAGAGACACACACCAGTGTATTTCATAATGACATGCCCCACCATTGATTAGACTACTGAGTGGTCCTTGGCAAACTATCTTCTTTGGACCCAGGGAGATGTTGGGGCTATTTGTCCTGGCCTCTATCCAGTAGGTGCCCTAATGGCAAGCTCATAATCAACCACCCTTTACCAGCAATGGGTGAAACAGTGACTGTCCACTGAACCTCATACCATGGCTAACTCCTGGACACCTAGGACAGCTACTCAAAGCTGAGTAATCAGAGCTGCAGTCAAGGCTCCATCATGATGCACCACACAGATGACCACAATATCTATGATTTTTTTCAAGTCAGCAGGGCCCAGTGTTTCTCTGGAGAAAGTGCATTTCAAATTTGCCACTGCCCAGTGATGAAATGTTTGGACAAAAATCTCCTGCTCATCTCCTATTGGTTAATCTAGTCTAGCTAGTTTATTTTACTGACCGTATGCAAAAGGCCTTGTTTACAAAGTTCCTGTCAGCAAAACCTGTGCATCTCTTTAGGAACAGTTTAAACTTTTATTATAAATGTATAAAATCCTAGTGATTTCTGTTGATTGTATTAGGCATTTCATTCTGGAGATTGAAAGTATATGTTTGTAATTATGAGTGTAGACCAGTTTCATGTATCCTGTGCTGCATTTCTACATATTGTATGGACAAAATTCTTAGTGTTACCACTAGTGTGAACTTCATTAGCTTATTACCACTACTCTATTATCTGTTTTTTTTTTTTATAGTGCACTACATCTACCATGTATTTGTTGTTGTCATTTCTGATCTCCTGTACTCTAGGAACTTGTATAGTACTTAAAATTTGCTGTTGAGTCCAGTGTTAAACAAATAAACAAACAAGTCTTCTGTCTTAAACACATCTAATGTGAGCAAGCACATTGTGCATCTCGTACGCTGCCAGTCCCAGCATCCCACACAACATGAGGATGTCACTCATCTTAGTTTACAGGATTTACTGAAATACTGTGGTTGCCAAAATAACAAATACATTGTGAGCATAGTCTGTATGCTGTGTGTAGAGTATTTTGTGCTTCAAACTCTTCCAAGTGTAGTTGGTACCTCATACCCCTATCCAGATTTGCAATACTTGTGTTTATGTTTACTTCCCGGATTTTGACACCAGTATTAAAACCTTGAGCTGAGTTCACAGTATATAGGCATTGCTTTATGTAAACAGCCTAGTGTCTAATAGCATGTCCTGGATCTAAGTTACCTATTGAAAACACAAGAAAGAATTGATTAATTTGACTTGCAAAAGCATAACAGTGTCAAAAAAATCAATAGGTAAGTTGAACTTTCTACACTATATCCTTCACTTCCCAGGTACTCCATACCTTCAGTCTCTAGTTTTTTTAACTTCTGCATTACTAATGCTCTTTTCTGCTTTCTCTTTTTGTTTTCTTATTTTTTGTATTATAAAATGTTCCATATCTGGATGCCTTTGTATGTATTTCTCTTCAAATATCTTTGGTGCTGCTTTTTGTATTGATTAGTTTTGCTTTCTCCTTTGCATAAATATAGGTTCACAGGTTCATAGGAGGTTACTAGGCTAATGGCCCTAGGGCCTTTACAAGCCTAGCTGTGTAATGACCTGAGCACCCTTATTGACCATATGGTCATTGTTAGCAGAGTGATTCTGTGATCAGTACCATCTGCCCCTGTCCATGAGGCACATATGTGCCATCCTTGGGGTGAATTTATGGTCACCCATCCAGTTGTCAAGGTTGTGCTTGAACAGGGTCATTGAGGAGCTCTGCTTCACATGGCATGGCAACTTATTCCAGAGGCATGGCAGTTGCTGGAAAATATATCTGTCTGTTCAGTATGTTCTGTTAATGTCACAGGCTAGGTTGAAATCCCTGGAGTTAGTCATTCTTGTCCAATTTGATTTGCAAATTTGCAGCATTTCCATTAGGTCAGGGTCCAAGACTGCTCTGTAGGCCAGGCACAGGTCATCTCTTAGCGGACTGTATGGTACAGTGACAGGGCTTTCAGTCTTTCCATGTATGCCATGTTTTGGAGGTCCTGGATTCTCTTGGTTAGAAACCTCTGTGGTCTCTCCAGCTTTTGCAGGTGTCTGGTGAGATACATACAGAAGGGAGCAGTGTACTCTAGTGATCTGATAAGGGTCGAGTACAGTGGAGCTATAACTTCCCTGGTCTTGGATGTGATACTGTTATTTATGAGATGCACAATGTAGAATGCTTTTCTTGCCACTACAGACACACGGTGATCGAAGTTTACATTGCTATCAACCTGTGCTTCCAAGTTTCACACCACTGAGTTTGAGCTTAGAGGGGTGCTATCTATATTATTTATTTATTTTATTTAACATTTGTTAGCCGGGAAAGTCTGACTTGGAACAAGCCAATTTTCAGCGGAGATCCGGGGAGAAATGCTCCAGATGCATGTCTTTGTAACGTGGGAGGAAACTGGAGCACCCGGAGGAAACCCACACGAACAGAGGGAGGACATGCAGGCTCTGCACAGAAGGCACTCAGTTGAGAATCAAACCGGAGAACCTCTTGCTGTGAGGAAACAATGCTACCACTACACCACTGCGCTGTAAAGCATTTAATAGACTGAGCTACTGAGTCACTGAGTCAATATCATAATTACCAGGGGCTACTTCTTTGCCAAAAGGGATAATGAGGCATCTTTTTGTGTGAAGTTTTAGTCCGTGAGTTTGGCACCAGTCCTTTGTCTGTGTCAGCTCTTTCTGTAATATGTTAACATTATTGGTGGACCCTGTGATTGAGCCCAGTTTACAGTCATCTGCCAACTTGGTAAGCCAGAGGCCATCTACCTTCACCTGACCTTCAAAGAAATAGATTCTAAACAGTAGACGGCCCAGCACAGATCCTTGTGGTACTTGGCTGGTAAGTGGTCTACTGGTGGAGGAGGGCTCCCCAACTTTGACAGTGTGCATTCTGTAGGTGAGCCAGTTTGCTTCCCAACCATTAGTAATGTATGAGTTACATTCCGCAACATACCCAGTAATGTCTCCTTCTGCAATTCATACAGAGTTACATAGGATCATAGGAAGTTACTAGGCTATTGGCCCCGAAGCCCTTATAAACCTAGCCAAGAGTTGAGCCCATTTATAGACAAATCAGCAGCTGATGCCCCTGTCCAACAGGGACAAGGGTGGCATCCCAGGGATGTATTTTCTATTTCCCATCCAGTTATCCAGGTACCACTTAAAAAGGGGTAAAGAGGTGCTCTGCTTGACATGTAAAGGGAGTTTATTCCACAGATGGGGGGTCTCTGGGACACAAATATGTCCTGCCAACAAGTCCTATTGATGTCACAGACCAGGTTGAGGCCACATGTGCAGGTTACTCAAGTGGAGCTTGACTTGCATATATGCAGCAGTCTCATCAAGGTGGGGTCCGAGATCGCCTTGTATGCCAGACAGAGGTCACCTCTGAGGAGTCTGTATTAGACAGAGTAGAGGGATAGGGCTTTTATCTTATCTGTGTATGGTAGATTTCTGAGGCCCTGGATTCTCCTGGTGAGGAACTTTTGTAGTCTCTCCAGTTGCTGCATGTGCTTTGCGAGGTACATGCCAAATGGGGCATTGTACTCAATAATGGGCCTTATAAGGGAAATACAGGGATGTTATGACCTCCTTGTCCCTGGATGAGATACCCTTACTTATGAGGTGGGCCATGTAGAAAGCTTTCCATACAATGGAAGCAACATGGTGGTCAAAAGTCAAGTTGCTATTAATCTGGGTGCCCAAATCCCTTACAACTGACTGTGTGTTTAGGACATTGTTATTAATGTGATAATTTGTGGGGACATCACCCTCCCCAAAGGGGATGATGATGTATTTTTTTGTTTTCAGCTTGAGGCCATGTTTCTGGCACCAGTCATTTGTTTGGGTGAGACCCTCTTGGAGGATGTCCACGTCACTAGGGGAATTGATGACTGCACCCAGCTTGCAGTCATCTGCAAACTTGGCCAGTCATAGCCCACTGGTTTTGGCCTGCACCTCAGAAAGGTATATCCCAAATAACAGAGGCCCCAAGACCGAACCCTGGGGTATGCCACTCGATACAGGTCTACTGCTTGAGGTGGCTTCCCCTACTTTGACTAGGTGGTTTCTATCAGTGTGCCAGTTAGCTACCTATCTAGTAACATATGGATTGATACCTACTTGACAGAGTTTATCTATTATGCCTGAATAGGGAATAGTGTTGAAGACTTTGGTCAGGTCAAGGTAGGCGGTGTGCACTGCCTTCCCCTTGTCCTTGGCTTTGGTGACTGTCTCAAAAAAGTCAACCAGATTTGACAGACATGACCTCCTCTTGACAAAGCCAAACTGTGTGGGATCAACAGTTTGGAGGTTGCCAATGTCCTTGTTAATGAGATCCATGATAATCCATTTCATGGCCTTGCAGATCATGCTAGTTAGGCTGATGGGGCTACAATTTCCTGGATCAGTGGACACTCCATCTTTGTGTAAATGGATGACAGTGGCTGTCCTCCACTCAGCTGGGGCAAAGCTGGTATTCAGGCTTTGGTTGAATAGGGAGCCTAATGGTGCTACAAGTTCCTGCCTGAGTTCATGTAGGATGCAGCCTGGGATGTTATCTGGTCCCATGGAGGCTGTATTTTTTGCCTTTGAGAGAGAAGTGATGACCTGATCCTATATAATAGATATAAGGGGAAGGGGGCAGTTACTGGGAATGTCCTGATTTACTCATTGGGGGGGGGGCAAAGGGGTGAAAATTTTGCTGAATCTGTCAACCACCAAGTTTGCTATATCTACAGCATTTGTATATGTGATGTCCTTGACCACCAGTTCTGAACAGATCTGGGTGCTACCTTTGAGATTACTGACGTATGTGAAGAAGGCCTAATGACTGTCTCTAGTAGATGTGGCCAATTTGGACTCAAATTTTGCTTTGGAGGATTTCACTAGTGCTCTTATTTGGTTGTTCAGGCTAAGGAGAGATTGCTTCCAATTAGGTACCTGTTCCTTCTTGGTCCTGGACAGCATTTTTTTCCTTTTATTATAGAGCTTATTTATTGTAGATGTCCACCAGTAAGGTTTACTCTTCCTTGCAAGGATGATTTAGTCCTGTCAGGTATTCCTGATTCCATGCGTCTATATAAATGTTTGTATAGTCATTTGGTGTAGTTTTGGATAGTAGTTCCAGTTCCTAGAGAGGGGGTGGGGGCTGTGAAGCTGTTTATACCACCCCTCAGGAGGCTGTAATCAGCTTTGAAGAATTTTTTTTTCCTACTACTATTGGAACTATCTGGGTATCCTTCTTATACATTGCTCTCATTTCTGCCTGCAAATCCTGATATTTTATAACTTTGTGTCTCTCACTGTACAAGACACTGTAGTCACTGAGTGTGGCGATTTCAATGATCAGTGCTATTTTTGTCTTCTTTTCTTGAACCACTATATCTGCTTTCTATCTTTTGAACTGTTGGTAATGGATGATCTCATGTGATATAGACTTCATCATTTTCTATGATGTTGTGTCTCTCATGTTTCCAGTGTTTATCAGCCACTTCAGTACCATAATGTTTACATAATTCTCAGTGCAACAGTCTTGCAACATTATTATGCCTTTCAGTATACAGTCCTTCTGCCATTAGTATATCACAACCAGCAAAAAGGTGTGCGACTGTTTCCAGTTTGATTTTACAAAACCTGTCTGTTTCTCCCACATGTTCAATGGACTTTGCAAACCAGCATGTATGTAGCTCACTATCTTGGGCCACTAATACTAACCTTTCATCTCTTGGTTTGAACTCACCTCTCCTTAACCACTCCTGCATTCATTCCTGATCAACATGAGGTTCTTCCAGAAGTTTTCTGTACTTGCAACTATATTTATGCATTTTCCACATTTCTTGCCTTTTCATCTGGTCCTTCACCTTATATTCTTTCTTTTGTTTTTTGGCACACTCAGTTGCTGCCTACTTTTTATCTACTTCTGATTTGATATCCATTCCTCCTTGACATCGATATGCTTCTGCTAGACTAAGCAGAGAAGTTATCTTAGATTTATTCTCCTCATGCTTCAAAACTTGCACTACATTTGGGTCTTGTGAGGTCAGCAGATATGTGTGGAGTCCCATGATTGCAGATCTATACATGTAATCAATTTCATGGAGGCCCATCCATCCATCCATCGGAATGGGGAATATATAATCTTAGCATGCACTGATTTTTATAGATCATTTGGTGAGCTTGAAGCATCCTTCTTGTTTTAATATCTAATCTATCAAACACATTTCGGGGCCAATCAATCACTTCAAAACTGTAAGTTAGGACAGGAAGAGCAAATTGGTTTATAGCTTGGATTTTGTTCGTAGATGTCAATGCTGTTTTCAGGATTAATTTAAGTCTTCTAAAGTATTCCTTACTAAGTTTTATTTGCATTTGTTCATGTTTTATTGCTGATCCTTCCTCAATTTCCAAATATTTATACACACCCTCTTGCTCAAGTTCTTTTATACCACATTCTTGTCCTAAACTGATGTTTTCCTGGTGATGCAGTTTTCCTAATTTAAAGGTTGCTTTTGCACGTTTATCAAGGCCAAATGACATTCTAATATCATCTGAGCTATACAGTTATAAATCACTGACAAAGAGAAGATGAGAAGTCTTTAAACTTTGCTGTTTTCTAGGAGCTAAATTATAGTCATGGCCTAAGCTGTTAAGTAGACAGCTTAATGGGTTAAGGGCAAGGCAAAATAGCAACAGTGACAGAGAGTCACCCTGGAATAACCCCCTTTGAAGTTTTTATCCCTGGGATAATAATTTGTCCTTTATCATGGCTTAATTGCAAAGTGGTCTGCTACTGTTACATGGTCACTGTAATATAGTCAATCAGTGCAGGGTGTATCTTATACATTTTTAAGGACTCTTTTATCCATGAATGTGGGATACTATCAAATGCTTTTTTATAGTCAATCCATGCCATACTTATATTCTTCCCCTTTTTACAGTTCTCCACTATGACTTTATTTAACAACAAATGATCCTTTGTTCAATATGACTTTCTTTTATTGCCCTTTTGTTCTACTGCCATAATTGAGTTTTCTTCTAAATGACTATAAACTCTGTCGGCATCAATTACCGTGTATAGTTTATTTGTCGTCGGAAGGCAAGTTATTGGTCTATAATTTTTAGGGTAGCTTGCATGTTCATTCTTAAGTAATAGCATTGTTTTACCTGTTGTTATCCAGGTTAGTGTCTGTTCAGGGTGCGCATATAAATAGTTCTTACTCATGGCTAAATCTTCATGCAAGGATGTTAGTACTTTTAACCAGACGTTAGGTACTGCATCTAGGCCTGGGGTTTTCCAATTAGAGGCTTTTCTTAACTTTGTTTCAATTTCTCTGGCTGTTACTTCATTCCACTTCATATCATGTATCTTTAAACTTCTTTTTCTTTTACTTCTTTTATCCATTTAGCACCCTTGTTATGTTCCACAGGATCTTCATAGATTTTTCTCAAAAATGCATCTATTTCTTCTTTTTTGGTGGTCTTTCAATTCCTTTTACCTTGTTTCCCAATTCTCTATAAAACATTTTTGGGTCATCAATAAATTGCTTGTTTTGTACTATTCCTTTATATTTATCTGTACATCTTCTACGTTTTTCCGCCTGTGCTGAAATTTTTAGTTTGTTATTTGTGATAGTGCATGATAGAGCCTGGTCTGTTCTAATACTGTGCACTGGTTTATCACATCTATCTTTCTTAGTATTTTTGTTGATCTATTCCCTCTTCTATAGTCTTCTAACAGTGACACTTCTTGTCTTAACTGCTTTATACTTTTCTCTATTTGATACTTCTGTGACGCCCCTGCACTGGCCCAGTAACCAAGGAGCCTCAGTCCTCACCACTAGCACCAGTGAGGAACATACACATTGGGAGGATGACAAGTACACACACAGTAAAGTACAATTTCCCTTAAGAGCACACATAGATCACAGTCGGTCTGGGCTGGTTTCTCCCTCTTTCTCCAGATCCCCAATAAAACTCCCCACTGGCACAGCTATAGGGTTAAGATCTCAGCTGAGTGGTCAAGCCAAAACCTCCAGCACCCTTTCTGTCCAACCAGTGCTTTGTGTCCCTGCCCAAGTAGCTGAGACACATATACATTGAGATTTGATTTATATACAAACACACAGACACTCCTGGGGAATGCTGGCACAAGTTTACTAGCTATGCCCCCTTCTGCCCAGACTATAAGGTAGTAATCACTGCCACCAACCACCCTTACTTATCAGCTGCTATAAGGCCCTTCCCAAAGGGTGACCAATTCTACTGTGCAATGTTACTCTAATCCAAATGGTAAGTGTGACCAAGACTTTTAAGGCTATTGGCCTATACAGTGTCACCAAATGCATATGCAAGTACGCTAAGAGCTTAAATATCTCTAAACAAACCAGCCACAATTAAAATGTTTAAATATATGTAATAATAAATAATAAAAGAACAAGACAATATTCAATAACTCAGCACAGTGACAACAGAGTTCAGAATCACAGGAAATATTTTAAAACAACATTGCAGGGCAGTCTCACATAAATACAGAAACATCTAGACTAATCCTACTATATTCCTATCTATCTATAAGAGAGATAATATGGCCTAAGTCTTACATACAGGGTATCATGCAGGCAGAAGTGCTGATGAGTGGATGTTTCTGTATTGGATTTAAAAAGTGTGCACACCCCTGTTAAAATGACAGGTTTTTGTGATATAAAAAATGAGACCACAATAAATAATTTCAGAACTTTTCCCACCTTAAATGTGACCTATAACCTGTACAATTCAATTGAAAAACAAACAAATCTGTTAGAGGAAAAATATAAAAAATAAAAAAATGTACAATAAGCTGGTTGCATAAGTGTGCACACCCTTAAACTAATACTTTGTTGAAGCATCTTTTGATTTAATTACAACATTCAGTATTCTTGGGTAGGATTCTATCAGCATGGCACATCTTGACTTGGCAATATTTGCCCACTCTTCCTTGCAAAAGCACTCCAAATCTGTCAGATTTCGAGGGCATCTCTTGTGCACAGCTCTCTTCAGGTCACCCCACAGATTTTCTATTGGAGTTAGGTCTGGGCTCTGGCTGGGCCATTCCAAAACTTTAATTTTCTTTTGGTGAAGTCTTACTTACAGAACAACATGCAAGCAGAAGTGCTGATGAGTGGATGTTTCTAGATCCAAGACAAGATACAAATTGCATAGACTTTCTCTGAGAGATAGTTGTCAAATTAATAACAACACATTACTGCTGGGTCAACTGGATGACATCACCCTTTGTCACCTTTGTCTTCAGTTCTCAGGCTAACAGATACCAACAGAATTTAACATTTCTCTGTTAAAAATACTTATCTGGTATTCAATTTCTCCCTTTCCTTCCCCCCACTACCCTGTGTTCTTGCAGTAGAACTTTATCAGTTATTAATTTAGCTGCACAGTAATATACCCTGTTTCTTCTGTCATATCACATGGATCTCTATGGACAGTCCTAATTACAGTGTTCATTTGCTTTATCAGACTTCTGACTGTTGGGGTTTTATTGACCTTCTGCAGTCTATTTCTTTTGTTGATCTTAATATATCTATCTATGTCTATTAAATCAAGCAACTCTTCTCTTAGCTCATTTTCTTCCATACTGAGAACACATCTCTTGTTTTCCATTTCCTGTAGGTATACTATAGAAAGTTGCATAGTTTCTTCCTGTGGCACCTTCTCTTTACTTTCATTCTGTGCCATACATTGCTCTGTCATATGGGCACTCACTGGCCTGTCACTTCTCAACATTGACTGCATCAGAGTTTCCGCATTTTCCTGTTCCTTCCCTTGCTGTCTAGCTTCAAGTGAATGTTTATACTGGTTTCCTGTGGAAGGCTCCAAAATATCTTAATATGGCACCTGATCAATTGCTCCCTGTTCCATTGGTTTCCCCTTAATTTGGATATCCATTGCTCTATCCTGTTGTGGTGCTTTCTGCATTAGATTTTCTACACAGAATCCTTCACTTTGCAGGTGCTCCATAAATTCAATTTCTATTTCTTTAACTTCTCCATTACTAATCTCCTTATCTACTTTTCCTCTTGTCTTCTTATTTTTTGTATTGTAAAGTTTTCCATATCTGGATTCCTTTGCCTGTATTTTTCTTCCAATATCTTTGGTGCTGCTGTTTTTGTATTGGTTAGTTTTGCTTTCTCCTTTGCATAAATATTACACCATATTAAATCTCTTTTTCTTTCCCATGTCCATATTTCTTCTTCAGATGTCTCCTGATCTTCCTGCTTCTCCTCACTTTGGGGACTCACTCCATCATGATGTGATGTAATCTGTGTTAGACCTTTAACATTAAATCCTACACTTCGCAGGCACTCCATAACTTCAACTTCTGTTTTTTAACTTCTACATTACTAATCTTCTTTTCTACGTTCCATCTTTGTGACATGATTTTTTTATTGTAAAATTTTCCATATCTGGATGCCTTTGCCTGTATTTCTCTTCGAATATCTTTGGGGCTGCCTTCTTTATATTGAGTAATTTGGCTTTCTCCTTTGCATACATATTGCACCATATCAAATCTCTCTTTCTTTCCCATGTCCATACTTTTTTTATACTTTTCAAAAATATCTATGTTTTGTTGTTTACTTGTTCACACTTCCTCAGATGCTCCTTTTTCCAAACAGATCAAAGTTTCTTGATCTATATACTGTTTTTCAAACATCTGTTGTATTAATGAACACAATTTTTTATTTGAAGCTTCTGACAGTTTTTCCTGTGGAAATATTTTTCTTTCCTCCAGTTTATCTCTTAATCTTTTTGAATATCCTGTGTCTGGAAATTCTGGTCTTTTTACATAATAGTAACAATACATAATTTCTTTCTTATCCTCAATAGTCCACTCTATCGTCTTTATGACTCTTCTTTGGCCTATCAGTTTTTGTGATTTTTTATGGACTGCTACTTCCTTCTACAACAGGGGGGCCATCCTCCACCTGGGCCTGGCCTGGCCCCATTGTAGGAATGTTTCCATATTTTGAGGATTCTACACTGTCATTTTTTCCAGTCCTGGCACCAGTGTGTCTACCAGGATTGGGCATTTTTTATCCTGGGTCCTGTGCACCCAGCTATCTTTTTTAGTTTTTGACCTACTTCTGTCCATGATATATGTTATATAAATACAGTCTTTACATCAGTGTCACCTTGGTGAGATTTTGTGAAAACAGGGACCACCTCATGAAGGTACTCACCAAGACTTGAGAATGAATTCAATTTCAGCACTACTACTCACATTTGCTTGCTGACTTTTCATCTCTCCATTCAGACCCTTCACAAGGTCCATGATGATTCTTTCCATGTCCTTGCAGATAAGGCTGGTTAGGTTTATGGGTCAATATTTCCCAGGGTCAGTTGATGCCCCCCCCCCTTTGTGCCAGGGGATTACTATTGCTGTTCTCCACTCTGCTGGGACAAAGTAATTTCTCAGGCTGTGATTAAAAGGAGTGCTGAGTGGTTCCACTAGGTCTTGTTTTAGATTGTTTAGTAAGCAGCTTGAGATGTTATCTGGTCCTGGAATTATTAACAGATGAAACCTATGCTAAACTGTCTATTAATGAACTTAATGGAGCCTATAGAAAAATCAGAAATAACTTAGAGGACATGTTCATTGACTAACAATTAAATATTGAAGAGTAAAATTTTATAAATGTAACCAACTTCATAACCCCTCAATTTTTTTTCTACCCAAAATGCATAAAAATATCTATCAGCCCCCACTTTGACCAATAGTGGATATTCGTGGCTCAGTCACTCACCTACATGCAAAGTTAAAAAATTAAAAAAACTACTACTTAACAAAAGTCACATTTGTCGAGATTCTTGGCAATTTTTATAAACACATTAATAAGATACCATATAAAGACTCATACATATGTATTACCATTAATGTCAAAGATGTATATACTGTAATGCCATACAAACTAGGGTTAGAATGGTTTACCAAATTTTGTTTGAGCATGGGTTAACCTAAGACCTCATTAACCTCTACAAAAACCTCTTGGAACTTGTTTTAAAAAACAATTTTATTAAATTTGAGAATGAATTGTATTTACAGTGTAGAGAGGTAGCTATGGGGTCAGAATGTAGGGGGGGGGTATTTGCTAATATTGTCATGACACAGTGGAAGAAGAGTTACCTGTTTAATTCTGGATTTTTTAGTTCATGTAGATTTTATACGTGTCACCTGGATGAAATTTTTATTTTGTGGGATGGGGAGAAAAACAATATCCCTAGATTTTTGGAATACATTAACTACAGTACTACCTTTATAAAGTTTACATAAGAGTATCATGAGACACATAAAGCATATTTGGATATATTGTTGATGAAGAACATGACCCACAAGAGGTTTCTTTCTAAAATCTGTATATTCTAACAGCTTTTTGCATTTTTCAAGTGTACATCCCCTCACCCAGAAAAAAGTGTTTGTCAAAGGGCAATTCATTTGGGCTGCCCAAATGACAAACCTGGATGAAAACGTTTGGGATGAATGCATGCTGTTAAAAAAATGTTCCAGCTATTCGAATATCCCACAAGTTTTATTGATAACCTAATGATGAAAGTAATAAATAAAAGGCAAATAAGGTATTTTGTCTTGATACTAGGTAACATATTGGAACCAACAGTATCATCTGATATTTTGAATACATGTAACGATGGTATCAATAATAAGAATTTTAATACTACATTTATCGCCACTTACGCAGATGAGAGCTAGACCTTTAAAGCTATCCTGGAAAAGAATTGGTGTCTTTTAAGAGATGGTAGGGAATTGAAGAATAATGTGGGTGATAAACCCAATGTAGCATTTAGGAAGGTTACTAGCCTAAAACAAATGTTTGAGATTAAAAGAAATCCAAGGAAGACCAACATTGGTATTAAAAAATGTGGGAAATGTGGTTACTGTAAATACATTTTTGTTTGTGAAAAATTAACTTTATATGACATTGTGATAAGAATATCCAAGAATTTCACTAGCAACACTGTTGGGATTGTATATTGTGCACAGTGCATGGAATGCCCTGGGTTCTATATTGGTAAAACCAAAAGAAAGGTAAAAGATAGAACATACGAGCACATGTATGTGTTAAGGAAAAAAGGCATACTGATGCCCTTTTAAGCATGTTCAAGAGAGCCCAGGGCATGATTTTAAATTTGTGATTTTGGAACAAGTGGTAAAAAAAGTGAAAGAGGGAGACCATGGACCTTATATCTTGAAAGATGCAAATTATACTGGCAAATTAGACTGAATGCAAGTAGTTGGCCAGGACTCAATGAGCAGGTTTCAATAAGCTGCCTGTAAAAATTAAAGCACTTATCAGATGAACAACATATTTTTACGGCATTGTTTTAAGTTTTTAATGCGAGGTAGCTTTATTTTTATATATTGTATTTATTGCATTTATTTTAAGAATGAAATTTTATGGAACATGTCATTTTAAATCCAATTTAGGGTAAATGGGGCTCAGCGGTCACATGATTTCATGTTGTTCTATAAATAGTGGCTGAATCCCATGGCTTGTACCTGAAGAAGTTTTTTAACAAAAAACATAAGCACTTATCTATTTTATTGATTTCCTCTACATAGGAGTCATTACTGGCTATGTTGGCAGGGGCTTTAAAGCTTTTTATACTATCACTTAGTGGGCAATAAGTCCTGCTATTAAGTGATAACCTGGCAAAATTTCAAGGCCCCATAAACCCTGAGAACACTATGCAGAACTGTTCACAGAAATCTGCATAGAGGCATCTGTACACAGCAGGAAGAAGTACAGAACTAACTAAAAACAAGCCTGCCTGGTAGAATCACAAAATCAATAGGGTGTATAACAGAAGGAAGAAAATCATGGCAAAAATAAGGAGGTGCAACACCCAGAAGGATAAAAGCACTCTCATCAAACTAAACAAACAACTCAAAGGACAAATAAAGTCTACCAAAGCCATATTTGAGGTAAGTT
Source organism: Protopterus annectens (assembly GCF_019279795.1). NCBI lineage: Eukaryota > Metazoa > Chordata > Ceratodontiformes > Protopteridae > Protopterus > Protopterus annectens. The sequence goes on from NC_056732.1 coordinate 1,310,537,118, forward strand.
TGGCCTCCCAGGCCAAGGACAACCACAAAGCATTTTTTAGCTATGTAAGCAACCTCAAAGGCAATACACAATTGTGTGCAGAGCTCATTGTAAATGGAGCCACCTATAACGAGCCAGAAGATATATCAAACCTCCTGGCTGATAAATTCAGCTCCAACTTTACCCCTCCCCCCTTAAACCTTCCCTCAGGAAATACCATCAAATATAAATCCCCCTACTATCACTAGGGAACAGGTCCTTAATGCTCTATCTAAGACAAAAAATACTGCATCAATGTGCCCAGACAATATCCCAGGATGCCTTCTAAATAGTATGAAACATGACATATCAGGGCCTCTGGAATTAATATTTAACTGTAGCCTCCAAACAGGCTTCCTGCCTCATGAATGGAGGACAACAGTCATCCCTCTGCACAAAGGTTGGCCATCTACAAACCCTGGAAACTACAGACCCATAAGTCTCACTAGCCTTATATGTAAAGCCATGGAAATAATTATCATGGAAATGAGCAATAGAGATACTATATATAGTAAGCCTCCAGACACTGTACCTAACCCAGTTTGGTTTCATCAAGGGCAGATCTTGCCTGCTCAACCTGGTGGACTTCTTTGAGAAGGTAACCAAAGCAATGGATGAGGGAAAATGGTTCACACAGCCTACCTTGACCTGGCCAAGGCACTTGACACAATACCATTGTGCATTGTTGACAAACTCAAGAGGTTAGGTACAAACTCGTATGTCATCTGGTGGATAACTAACTGGCACACAGACAGGATCCAATAAGTTAGAATTGGGGAGCCTACCTCTACAAAGAGGCCTGTCACAAGTAGAGTCCCTCAGGGATCGATCCTTGGATAGCTCCTTTTTTGCATTTACTTCTCTGAAGGCTAGGCCAATGTCAGTGGTCTCTGTCTGACTAAATTTGCAGATGATTGCAAATTAGGAGCTCTCATAGAATCCCACACTGACACAAATGTTCTCCAGGAGGGGCTGACACAGACAAACAATTGGTGTCAGAGCTATGAACTAAGACTAAATGCCAAGAAATACATAGGTTCATAGGTGTGTACTAGGCTAATGGTCCTGGAGCCTTTACAAGCCTAGCCTATAGGATTAACCCGGCATCATGCCACCCAACCTTAGTTCCTAGTGCCTCTTTCGAGTAGAGCCACTGGAGTGATCCCGGGGTGAATTTTCTATTTCATATCCACTCAAGATTTCTCCTGAAGAGGGCCAGTGAGGTGCTCTGCTTGACATGTATGGAAAGTCTATTCCATAGCATGGGCAGTCTCTGGGTTATGAACCTGTCCCTCCAACATGTTCTGTTAATTGTGGTAATGAGGTTGAGGTCTCTAGACTGCATGGTGTTGAGGGACTGGGATTTCTTTAGATGTAGCATTTCTAACAGAGCTGGGTCAGACATGGCTTTGTAAGTCAAGCAGAGATCACCTCTAAGTAGGTGATATGAGATAGAGAATACTTGGAGTTTTTTGAGTCTGTCCATATAGGAGAAGTGTTTAAGGCCTATGATCCTCTTTGTGAGGTACTTTTGCAGCCTCTCCAGTTGTTGCAAGTGTCTAGTGAGGTACATGCCAAACATGGTGTTGTACTTGATGATTGGCCTAATGAGGGAAGAGTAGAGGAATGACCTCTTTCTTCCTGGATGCAAAACCCTTAGTAATGAGATGTGCCACATAGAAGGACATTCTGACCACAGTGGCAATGTGGTGGTCAGAAAAGAGGTTTCTGTCAACCTGTGTTCCCAGGTCTCTCATAACACCTTTTGTGTTCAGTGGTCTACCATCAATGTGGTAATTCAAGGGAACCGGGTTTTTCTCAAAGGGGCTGAAGACACATTTTTTGGCATTGAGCTTAAGGCCATGGTTCTGACACCAGTCGTTGGTCTCATTGAGGCCTGTCTGTAGGATGTCAACATCACTTGGGGAGTTAATAATAGCTCCCATGCTAGTATCCTTTGGGAGGTCATCCACCCTGGTAACTATCATATTGACAGCATACCCCTTAGATTTAACCCAGTAATCAGGGACTTAGGGACACACATAGATAGTAATCTAGCCTTTGACCATCGCGTGTCTACAGTAGTTAGAAAATCATTCTATGCTGTGTAGCTTATAAACAAAGGTATTGCATCTAAGTCCAAGGAATTCATTGTTCCACTGTATTTGGCATTCATCAGACCTACCATTGAGTAAAATGCCCCCTTTGGTATGTACCTAACCAGGCATATCCAACAATTGGAATGTCCACAGAGATTCTTCATTAAAAGAATACAGGGCATAAGTAAAATGTCCTATGCAGATTACCTCAAGGCCCCATCCCTGTATTCTATCTCCCTCAGGCTTTTGAGGGGATATCTATGCCTGGCATACAGTGCATTGTCATATCTCAATCAGATGGACCTCCTGCATATCCACAAAACAAACAGCACCAGAATTACCATTCTAAAGACTTAAACCTTGCCTGTGATATAAGTAGGACCTGCTAGAAAGGCAGGTATGTATCCCAGAGAGTACCCTGTCCATGGAACAGACCCCCCCCCCATCCATGTGAAGCAGAGTTCCTCCCTAACCCAATTAAAGTGCAACTTGGATAACTGGATGGGGAACAGGAAATTCATCCCTGGTTTGGCACCTATGTCTCTAATAGACACAGGCAACCCATAAATAGTTAATCTCCCAGGTCCCTGCTTGTAAATGTTTCATCTCCCAAACCCCTGCTTATACTTATCAAGGGTATCAGAACTTGTCAGAGATTTGGGATGCATGGCTGGGCTTAAAAAGGCCCTTGTGGTCATTATCCTAGTAAAGACCTATGAACCTAATAGTTTGCTTTGGAGAAATTTTTCAGTTTTTTTTTTTAACTCCTGTGGGGGTGTCAGGCTTGAGCTTTACTTCAAACAAGACAGATTTATGGTCTGACCTTACCAGGGAGGGCAACACACAGGGGGTAGTGCAGCAACCCCCCATTTTAGTGAGCACTAGGTCCAGGACATTTGACTCCCTTGTGGGGGTGCAGACCAACTGTTCCAGGGCATTTAAATTAACAAAGTCCAGAAATCTCATAGCGATCGTGTTTGTGCTCATGTAAGTTGCCCAACTGATGGAAGGATATTTGAAATCTCCCATGACCAAGGTATATGGCTATATACTGAACAACTCTAGCAAGTCCAGGTAGGTAGTGTGCTTCTTCTGTTTCATGGTAGGAGATCTGTAGCTAGAGATGATGTGGAGGGGTATTTTATCTATAGTTAATTGTACCTGGAGTAGCTCAAGAAAGTCGTACTGTTTCAGCAGTCTTGAGGTGTAGTCAGTTTTAATGAAACTGGATACACCTCCACCATTGGTTCTTTCATGCTCATTTTGAGGTCTGAATGTGTGAAAGACATTGTATCCTTGTACAGCCGGAGTGCTCTCAGTGGCCTTGAACCAATCTCAGTGACTACACAAACGTCAACATCTTCCAAAGTGAGGAATGCTTCCAGGAAGTGCAGTTTACTATTTAAGTTCCTAGCATTAAGCAGCATGACCGTCAGTTTGTCGTTAGTGGACTTCTTTACGTCTGAAGTTTTGTTGTTTGGACATTGCCTAAAAAAGGCACTATGGGGAGGCAAGCATCTTTGCCAGTATCCAAAAGCCTTCTTTAGACAAGTGAAAGCCATCTCTGGCAAAGCAGCATGGACTGTCACCCATGTATTCCCAGGCAGACAGATACTGGATCCCCTGGAGTGACACCAGAAGCTAAGCCAATTATTGAAATTAATCATTTTTTTGTCTGCATTGAGGCACCATTGTAGGTGAAAGTAGAATGTTGCTTAGGGCTAGAGACATACCTGTCTGGGACACATAATCTGAGAGCTCAGTCGTGTCTCTTTTCATATAGTTCAGAGAGGTACGTCTCAAGTCGTTCACATCAACCTGTACTATGACAGAGTCATAACAGTACTTGTTGCTGAGCGACTTGAGTGCATGCATGATTTGCTGGATCCTGGCACCTGACAGGTAGCTGACCGTAACCTTCTTCTTGTTCAGTCTAGTGAGGGGGACATCTGTGTGTCTCACTACTGAGTCGCCTATGACAAGAATATTAGGTTTTGAGGTGTTTTGCCTTAACAGCCCAATTGTTGAGACACTGATATGTGTGTTGTTATGTGTAGTGGTGGATTCTGTTCATATACCAGTATGTGTATGTTGCTTATGCTTGGGAGGTTTCTGATCTTTTTGTAGGCTCTTAGTGAGTACCTTCACATATGTGGGTTTATGTGTCATGTCCTTATCTTATGTGACAGGGGAGTTGTGTGTGCTGACAACCTGTTGTATGTGTTGTATATTGTTATGTGAGAGGACTGATTCTAATTTCATGGTATTGTTAGTTACATGTCTCACATGCTTTGTTTGTTTGCTTTAGGAGCAAGCAGTTGTCAGTATGCATGATGCAATTACTACATTGTCTCAGGATGTCCAGGTCAATCAGGCTGGCTAGAGAAGTGGAGGGAAACTGTCCATCCATTATGGAGGGTATATATTGTAGTAACTAGTGGGGATAGGCTCGATGGACCAGGGTTTGCTTGTGAGACTAACAAAGGTGGCTATTATCTGGAGGGCTAAGGGTGGAAGACTGTATCAACGCCTCAGAATGCATAACTGACTTGCTTGCTAGGTAGCAATGTGCAACTGAGTTGTGCACAGAGAGGCAGTGGAGCTAAGGAGGGTTCTTTAGCAGATACCAAGGAAAAATTGTGTTTCTAAGCTTTTGCATCTATACATAGCAGCATTAAACCCTGCAACATGGTTAGCAGCTACACACAAATGCAGGGCTTAAACACAAGCAAAGTTAAACAGTTTTAACAAAAATTAACAATAGCCAATAGGAAAACCCAAAACGGAGCCTTTTTCAAGCAATCCCCAACTCAGAAGGGTCCTGGGCTGCACACTTCTGCCACAAGGGTACAGGAGGGCCTTCTTGATGTAGGACGGCTGGTTTTAGCACTCAGGTAATACCAAACAGCCTAGATTCAGCAAATCTGAATCTAGCCTATGCTACGAAATACAGAAGTACTAGAAATTCAAAGTGCAGAAAAATAACAGTCACAGCAGTAAAAACAGCAAAACTGAGGCAGAAATTATGCAAAATACAGTTCAGAAAAGTGGAATACAAGCTTAAACATCTACTTATTTTTTGTTGAATACAGTGGATGCCTTGGATTTAGTTCAGATTCACTCCAGATCTCTGGCTAAAATACAAGTGAATTTAAACAGTTTTAACCATATTAAATCTCTTTTTCTTTCCTGTGTCCCTATTTCTTCTTCAGAAATCTCCTGATCCACCTATTTCTCCATACTTTGGAGACTCACTGTTCCATCATGCTCTGACATAACCTGTGTTTAGACTTTCTACACTAAATTCTTCGTTTCATGGATATTCCATTGCTTCAGCTTCTATTTGTCTAACTTCTACTTTACTAATGTTCTGTTCTACATTCATCCTTTATGATCTTATTTTTTATATTGTGAAATTTCATATCTGGGTGCCTTTCCCTGTATTTCTCTTCAAATATCTTTGGAGCTGCTTTTTTTGTATTGATTAGTTTGGCTTTCTCCTTTGCCTAAATATTGCACCATGTCAGATCTCTCTTTCTTTCCCATGTCCATGTTTCTTTTTTATAGCTTTCAAAAATCTCTAGGATCTGATGTTATCCATGTCATCATTCATCACTATAGGGTCTAGGATCCACCATCGGATCTGAGCTGGCAACTTTCAACAGACAGATCCAAGGCTCTAGCTCCTCCCTCTCCCATGATGCCCTGCTGCCCTCTAACCCCAGATCTCATTTGTCGTGTATCCTGTGCAGACATGTGTTCCTCTGGCTCAAGCTAGATAAGTGCTTCTTTCTTTTTTCGGGTACCTTACACAGAGTAATTTTTCTAGTGTAGTTTGGGGCTGTGAGTTATTGTTCCCATACTTTATTGCCACCCTTTCCTTAGCTTTCTTTTCTATTCATTAGTGGGTGTTGGGTTTTGTTGCCCTTTTCTCCTGTAGCCATTAAGGCTGTAGTATTTTGTTGTTGGTATTTTTCTTCTAGTTTAGTTTGGTTATTTCTGTAATTGTTAAAATTATGTCTGATAAGCCTGCTGGCTTTAAGAAGTGCTCCTTGTGGGGTCAGAAAATGCCTTTTTCCGATACGAACGAGGAGTGCGTGTATTGTGTGGGCCCCACACCTGGAGGTTGAATGCAACCTTTGTGCCACATTTACATTTAAACTCAGGGCTTTGGCGGAGTACTGCAACAAACTGTTACTAAAGGGTCTGGCCCAGGGGGGCCCTTTGTTTCTCCCTCAAAGGCTTCATCTTCTAATCCAAAAAGGAAGACCCCTTTTCTCCAGCCAGCTCCCTCCAAAAAACTGTGGTTGTTGGATCCTAAGTCTCCGGATCCGCTCCCAGCCCAATTCCATCTTATATCTGAGGTCTTTAGAGCCAAGAGACACTGAGCAGTCTTTTGGATCTAGGGCCTTTCAAGATCAGAGGACCTCAAATCCAACCAAGGTTAGGCCAGCCTTGGATCCGACTGGTTTGTCGGATCCATCTGCTGTGTCAGGTAGGCCTTCAGATCTGACAGGGTCATTGGAACAGATTACAGTCATAGAGGAGGTTGTTGTTGTCCCTTCTACCTCCAAACAGATGACTCAGTTGGCTCAGAGGCTTCAAAGCCATTTTCCAGAATGTCACAGTACATTAGTGAGATCTCCCTCCAAGTCTACCCACTCCTCTTCCTTCTCTAGATCTTTGAGGAGTCTCTTGCCATCAGACATGGACAGGATGATGAGGAGCTTTCTCAAGGCCCAAATAGAGCTGGGGCTCCTGGCTTCCCCTGCCCATCTGGCCAGGGGAGCCTCACCCCCCCAGGTTTCTCGTTCTCCTCATCTAACCCCAATGGCTTTGGATTCTAGAGACCAGGATGTCTACAGCCAGATTCCAGAGAGGCTGAGTATCCCCCTTCTTGACCTCATTGGGGTCCCTGGTTTATTCTCTTCCCCCTCTCTCGGAGCAGGGTGAGCTCTGTACCAGAATGGTCTATGCCAGCTCTGTGGGAGTGGGGATCTGGTACAGTTTTTTTCACTGGTCCCTTCCCCTCAGCACTACACCTTTTGATAGCTCTGGGCTGGTATCATCTGGGGGTTGCAGGTCTGGACACACTACTCCTCTCCGGGGGACCTCTCCCTCAGATGTGGGGGATTGGCCTGCTTCTATCCCCTCGGCTTTCCAGGTGGTAGAGAGGACCTTCTTCAGGTCTGGATTTTCCTCTGCCACATCTCTAGATCCCTCCCTGCCCCTCTCTACTTCGGCTGGTGAGGCCTCCCACCCTGTCCAGGTCAGCTGTCCTGATCAAGCCTTCAGAGGGTTTCCTCCCCTCTGGGAGTCCTTGTCTCTTCCAAGTCCTCCCTGGAGCCCGCCACAGAGAAGATTCATTGCAAGAGAAAGTGCAAAAGGAGGCACTTGGACTCCCCTCTGGAGTCCCTCACCAAGGATACAAACCTCGTGGAAGTAGTCGGGTTCCCCAGATCTCTGCCTGATGATGTCTCCTTTGGAGATATCCTTGAACTCTTGAAGCAAAAGGGTGGATGGTCTCCCTGTCTTTGGAGGAGTCCGTATTTCTGAAGGCCTTTGGGACTGGCCTGTCTACCTCCTGGATGTCCCCCTTGCTGATGCTTTAGTGGACCTGATTACCAGCAGGGCCTGTAAGGAACCAGACAATGTGGAGCCTGTTCCAAAAAAGGGCCAACAAGTTTCTTAGCCCTCCTGCAGACCATTCTTTCTGGAGCAAAAGAGTCCCAGTTGATGCCATCATGGTTGCCGCCACCATAAAAAAGGAGCTATCAGAGCAGAGCTCCATGGTCCATCACCCAAACAGGGAGTCCCGGGTGATAGACCACTTTAGGAAGCATGTGTATGCCTCAGCTACCTTTGGACTGAGGGTGACAAATTATTTGGCACATTTTTCCTGCCACCAAAGGGATTTTGTCCAAGATTTTTCACTTCCCTTACAAAGTTTTTACAGGTGGTGAACCTCAAGCAGGTGTCCCTCAAGCTATCCACTCTGACCTCCCTTGCAAATTCCTCAATGAGGTTAATCTCCAGTGCCTTGGAAGCTACCTTTTGGGCAACTGGTACAGACATTGCTTTGAGGCATCATGCTTGGCTACGTTTATGTGGGTTCACCAAACCCTTTGAGGCGTCCTTTACTAATGCCCCCTTAGATGGTTCTACTCTCTCTTTGGGCCTTCCATGAAGGACATATTGATCTGCAGTGTCCAGGAAGGGAAGACTCTGTCTGCAGTAGGGATTAAGCTTTCTACTCCCCAGAGGTCCATCTCTAAGACCCAATGGGGAACTCGGAAGATGTGGTTCCATAAGGCACAGTCTCCCTTTCAGGACTCACCTGATGAACCCTCTTCCAGAGGCAGGGGGTGAGGTTTCAATGGACTATGATGTCCTCAAGGCAGGGGGTCCCCAAAATCAGGGCTCCAGGGAACCATTCTCTGAACAGCCCTATCGGCGCTCCTGAAGCATTAACCAGCTGCTCTGCCCTGGAGGCATTCAGTCACATTTCCCTACAGCCGCTAGACTGGACAAACATCGCTTCCAAATCACTGGGTGCTTAATATCATTTCCAGGGGCTGTTTCATTCCCTTTTCAGAACCTCCTCCAGTAAGATGTCACCTTTCAGATGTTCCACACAGTCAAAGGGAGTTGGGCCTCAAAGAAGTCAAAAAACGTCTTCTAAAAAGAGCATTCCAACAGGTCCCAGCAGGACAAAGAGGATCCAGCACTTACTCTTGCTTCTTTTTAGTGCCAAAAAAGATGGAGAACTTATGTCCTATTCTGGATCTCAGCAAGCTCAATCTCTCAGTGAAGAAATCAAAGATCTGGATGGTCATTGCTTAGTCCATTCTGTAACTTTTATGCAAGGATGATTGGATGTGCTCTGTGGATCTCCAGAACGCCTGCTATCACATCAAAATAGACAGGCATTCCAGGAGACACTTGAGCTTCTGGCTAGGAGCCAATTATTACCAGTTCAGAACCCTACCCTTCCGTCAAACCATGGCACCCAGGGTGTTTGCCAAATGCATGTCAATGGTAACAGCTTACCTGTGACTGCAGGGGTTCCAGGTCATTCCTTACCTCAATGACTGGCTCCTCATGGCACCTTCAAGGCATCAACTGATAAAGGAAATTCATTATGTTCTACCCCACTTTCATCAGTTGGGGATAACCATCAACCTTGAGAAATCCAATTTGATCCCTACTCAACAGTTGGAATTCATAGGAGTTCAGTTAGACTCTGTTTCAAAGATTGCAGCCTTACCCTTGGGCAGAATTCTGTTGATACAGGAACAGGTCACACAGATTTTAGACCATCCACAGCCCTTGGTCCACCTGGTTATTCAGGCTGTCAGATCTATGTCCTCAGCCATTCAGCTCATTCCCCTGGCCAGGTTCTATGTGCAAGTGTTGCAATGGACCTTAGTTGTCCAATGGTCGGCAGTCTCGGCACTGCTTCATCCCCTGTTGATGACCATAAAATTGACATCTGTGTGCAAATGTTATCTCCAGTGGTGGCTTCCATCTTAGGATCTCTCTAGGCAGGCCCTTCTCTCTCCTACTGCCCATGGCCACAGTGACCATGGACAGCTCCCTGTTGGAGTGGTGGGGGCATTTTCAGGGGAAGAATGTCCAAGGCACCTGGTCCCCAGTAGAGACCAAGTTGCATATAAACGTTCTGGAGAAGAGAACAGTTCTATAGTTGCAAGCCTTCCAGGGCTGCCTCCCTCTTGGGATGATTGCAATTCAGAAATACAACATGGCAGTGGTCTGGCATGTCAAAAAGCAGTAGGGAGTGCATTCTTATATGTTGTGCAGAGAGTCCATGAGAGTGTGGGAATGGGCGATGTCCTCCGGCTGCTTCCTAATTGCAATGCACATACCTGGGGATTCCAACGTGTTGGCCGACAGGCTCTGCAGATCTATCTCAAGTCCTCATGGTCCCTTAGTCCTTCAGTGGATGAAGCAGATTTTCAACTGTTGGGGTCAACCGTGTTGCAACCTTTTCAGCTCCCCAGCCAACCAAAAGTACAGCAGGTACCTTGCTTTGATCTGCCCTCTAGGGGAGTCACCCAGGGATGCTTTAGTACATGACTGGCCTCCAGGTCTCCTTTATGTCTACCCTCCTATCCACTTAATACCCAAAGTTCTGCAGAAAGTGCAATGCCTGAGGACTTCCCTTATCCTCATTGCCCCTTTTTGAACTTGTCAGCAGTGGTTCCCCTTCATCAGATCTCATCTGAAGTATCCACCATGGGTACTGGATCCCATTTAGGATCTTATTTCCCATCCATTGGGGCTTCCTCTCCTAAATCTTTAGACCCTTCTTCTAACAGCATGGTTTCTCAAATTCCAGTGATCTTAAAACACTCCAGGCAAGCATCCCCCGTTAAACATATCATTCTGCCCTCCCAGAAACCTCCACTGGAAAGGTGTACAGTAGTAAGTGGAAATGGTTTCCTATCTGGGCTAAGAGCAGGAATCTGGATCCTTTTTTTGTTTTGGTTTCAATAATACTTTTATTCTTGTCCTTCCTTTTCCAAGTGGGAGCAAGTTTTTCCACTATTAAGCTTCACCTGGTGGTGATTTCCAACTTTCATATGAGCTCTTAGTCTGCCTTTTTATCTAGGCTTTGTAAAGCTTTTATGAAAGGTTTTTTTCTGCTTCGGCCACATATCAAGGACCATTCACCTCCTTGGGACCTCACACTGGTTTTGCAATATCTGACTAGGAGTCCCTTTGATCCTGCTAGTTTCTGTAATCTCAAGTTTCTGTCTTGGAAGATGGCCTTTCTGGTGGCTATTACATCAGCGAGGAGGGTCTCAGAACTGTAAGCTCTCACCATTACTCCTCCTTACATGATTTTTCACAAGGACAGGGTCTCTCTTAGGATGAACCCCTCCTTCTTGCCCAAGATTGCATCTGAATTGTCTCTAAACCAATGTATTCAGCTTCCAGTTTTCTTCCCCAGCTATTCCCAACAAAGGGGAGTATATCCTACATACCTTGGACATGTACTGAAAGTTACGGTTGTACCTATGTAGGACTAAAGATTTTCGTAAGTCAGAACAGCATTTTGTGTCCTTCTCCCCTAACAGATGTGGCCTTCCAATTTCTAAGGTCACTATTTCTAAATGGATATCTAGCTGCATCTCTATGGTCTATGACCGTAACCACCTTGAGGTTCCAGGTAATGTCAGGGCTCATTCTACTAGGTCTGTAACAACTTCTTCAGCCTTTGTAGCAAGGCTTTCTACTGATGACATCTGGGCTGCTGCCACTTGGTCTAATGCTTACACCTTTATATTGCATTACAAACTGGATTTCATTTGTAGGAGCAGGGCTTCTTTTGGCTCCGTGGTGCTCTGGCATGTCCTTCCATGAGATCTCCCAGGATAAATGGTAGTTGGAGAATCTGACCCTATGGTGATGAATGTTGACTTGGATAACATCAGATAAAGAGTTATGCACTTACCATAGTTTGGCATCTGTGTTTTCCTATGTCATCATTCATCACATTTACACCCACCATCCCTACCTTGCTTCGATCTTGGAGGATGTTGGAGTGGTTTCCTTCCATCTTTGTAGGAGTAGCCTTTAGGAATAATTTTGCAAACTCGATCTGGGGGTTATAGGGTATAGTCTGTTGAAAGTTGACAGCTTGGATCCAGTGTCGGATCCTAGACCCTATGGTGATGAATGATGACATAGGATAACACAGATGACAAGTTATGGTAAGTACAAAACTATGTTTTGTTCTTTATCTTTTTGCACTTCCTCTGTTGCTTCTTTTTTTCAAATTGCCCAAAGTTCCTTGGTCTATATAATGTTTTTCATGGATCCGTTGTATTAATGAACACAAATTTGCATTTGAAGCTTTGGACAGTTTTTCTTGTGCAAGTATATTTCTTTCCTCTAATATCTCTCTAAATATTTTTGAATATCTTCTATTTGGAAATTCTGGGGTTCTTGCATAATAGTAACAGTATATAATTTCTTCCTTATCCTCAATCGTCTACTCTGGCATCTTTATGGTTCTTTTTTGGCCTGTCAGTTTTTGCATTTTTTGTGGACTACTGTTTCCTTCTACAACAAGCTTCCTTCCCCCAGAGCTTGGCCTAATCCCATTGTAGGAATGTCTTATTTCTTGACAATTCTACACTGTCATTTTTTCCAGTCCTGGCATCAGTGTGCATAACAAGACTGGGCACTTTTGTTATCCTGGGAATTGAGCATGCAGTTGTCTTTTTTATTTTTAACCTGCTTCTGTCCATGATATATGCTGTGTAATATTCAGTCTATATATCAGTGTCATCTTGGTGAGATTTTGTGAAAACAGGGTCCAACTTGTGAAGGTACTCACCAAGACTTGAAGATTAATTCATTTCCAGCAATGCTACTCTCCTGCTTGCTAATTTTATCCTCTCTCCATTCAGACTCCTTCACTCTTCTATTAGACTGCCTTAATAATTTTAATGTGGCCTACATCAAGAGTGTCAAATTCACTACAAACTTATCTCTTTGTAGGTACTATTACTCTGAGGATATCCAACACTCTGATGAATGAGTAGCATTCTGCCTTGTGTTTTTAATCCTGGTTCATCAAAAACCATCCACTTGTATGTACTGGTGCAGGGTAAGTGACAGTGGAGTGTTGACTATTCCTCACTGTTGAGTGACCATAGATTTTCTACACAGAAATAAGGGGGGGGGGTGAAGGTTGTCATGCATTTTGCCCTCTATTTTAGTATTTTTGAATGGCATTTTATGACATAGAAAAATCAGTGAAACATAACTCATAGTACTAAGATTCAGTGTAATATAGGCAAACTCTGCTCTGTCCTGAGATCCTCATTATGATTCAGATTAAATTTGCCTATCTGCCTCATACCACAAACTGTTTGTTACTTTCCATCATCCTTATCTGACATCTTCCAGCATGTGTGATAAGATCTTACAACAGCTCCTTAATAAAGTTCTACAAAGTAGCCAGCATAGTAAAATAACCACTGAAATAACTTACAACTTTTCATTCTACAACTTTCTTTCCTCATATAGTTCGGGGTTCACACAAAACAGCCTTAACTTTATGTGATCCTGTACAACCAAGTCCATTTCTACCTTTTTTTTTGCTTTCATTCACTTCCCTTTCAATTTACTTTTCTGTTTTCGCTCCTGTTCTTTTACCACTGTCATTTTCCATTGCTTTTGCCATCTTTTCTCTCCCTTCCGTTCACATAATTATTGTACTAAATTGCTGTCTTGTTTATGTGCAGCAGAAAAGATACTCTGTAGATTCATCATATTCACTTACAACTATTGCATGTTCTTTTTACTTTACATAGATCCATTTTATGCTGCAGATTATTTAGTTTGGTTTTTACATGCACAATGATTATAGTCCCTTTCAATTTGTTAGTCGGCTATTCAACTACAATATCGAGAAATTAAAAAAATCTCTCTGAAGCTACTCTGCAAACAGTACTCTTTGATTGCTAATCACTCTAAATTGTTTACACCTATTTTTTACATTTTAGCCATGGTACAGTTTGTTTATGCCTACCTTTTGTATGTTAGCAATGATATTTCCACAGTATTTTGTATACACTATAGAATATCAACATGTATTTGCACTACCTAATCCACTTACAATTTACATATCTGCTCATCACTGCTTCTTAATATTGTACTTTTAGAATTGTCCTCCCCAAGCCTCCACTTAAAGTGGATTCTTTCCATCAGAACATAATGCACAAATACATTTTTTCAGAAAATATGAGCAGGCAGAGCCTCTCAAAGAAGTATTCATCAGGGGGATAGATGTCTGAACTAGGTAAGAAGCACATATGAGGAGAAAGACCTGAGAAATGTGGTGGGTATGGATACCTGAGCTAAAAGACTTAAACAGAGAATGTATATAGTCTGGAGAATTAGATTCCAAAATTAATGGAAGGAGGTTATCTGAGTAAACCCAACCTACAGCAAAATTATCATGCATGAGATGGAAAAGGTCACAGCTTTGTGCTCAGTCCAAAAAATGGTAAAAGCATCAGGGGGAAGGGAGAATTAAGTAAGTGGGTAAAATATGCAAGAAACAATGGGAGAACAGAAACGTAGGGAGGGCATGGTTATTTCCTAAAAAGTCTACCTCCAGCTAATAAATGCTCATTTATGAATATGATAATGTAAGGCTTGCTGAATAAATAAGCTGGATAGATTTTACATTTAGCAGTATGCTATAATTAAAATAACTATGAGTAAAATAATAGTAGCTTAATATCTAGACCAAAGGTCAGTGATTGTTTTTGAGAAGAGGACTAAAAATCTTGGCTTCTACTTGCAAGTTGTTCAGGTGCCAGGAAGACAAATTGTTGGGGGGATACTGAAGATATTTGGATACACACATGTAGTTTAAATGCATTTACTATATTTATTATTAAGTGTAGTTAAGTACGTATGTTCTAGTTTACCATCAATCCATCACTAATATAAGAAAGTGTAAGAATATGATGTCACTCATCAAGATACTCCTCTTTGCTGGTCCCTAGGGTGTGCTAAACAGTCCCACTCTTCAGTTTTGGTGTTACAGTTTATGTGCCTCTGATCTACACCACAAGGAATTAGCAAAGAAACTTATTGACATTATGCTGTGCATGGGAATGGAAACTTGCAGGTATTCTGAGCTACTCTTCAATAAAATTATTAGCGGTAAAGTAGAATTTAAAAAAGATTACAAAGAAACAATTGGCACATTGTTTAGAATTCTGCTGTTTTAGTGTAGTAGTAAGCCGCGGTGGTACAGTGGTAGCATTGTTGCCTCACAGCAAGAGGTTCTCCTGTTCGATTCATGACTGGAGCGCCTTCTGTGTGGAGTCTGCATGTTCTCCCCATGGCTGAGTAGCCTCTGAAAGACATGCGTAAATGGGCGTGCCTTTGCTGAAGGTTGGGCGTCGGGCTGGCAACTCGGCACCATAAAAATCTACTGCCAATCATTAGCGGACCGGAGTTCCGCTGTGGCGACCCCTAACTGGGAAAAGACAAAAAGACAAACAAACAGGCAGCATGTTGCAGAAGTTAAAGCTCTGTCTTTACAAGCTAGAGGACACAGTTTTAAATAGGGCATGAGGTAATCCTGTGTCAGTTAATTTTCTCTTAGCTGCAAGCAGTATATTAGACATTACAAAGAGGCAAAGTTTAGAGATCCTGTTGGTTATGCCACTGTTGAAATTTGAACCATAACAGCAACATAATAGGGAGAATATAGAAAAAAAGCATGCCTAAGCAATTTTGTCACTTTATTAATTTACACTAAATCATTTCCCTCAGGGGAGACAAAGAGATAATCGGCTTGGATGGACAGAGAGACAGCATGACTGATCATTGGAAGAATACTGTGGAAAAGTAGCATGTTCTGACAGTTGAGAACATAGATGAGGATTTTAACGTTTGCAAATCCTACCACCCCACTTGCACAAGAGATGTACACGAGCATGCCAGGTGTGACGGCCATGTTTGCATAACTGCAAAAAGCAAAAATAAAGTTCTAGGATGCAATGAACATATTAAGAGAGTTGCCAGATAAATAATGTCCAGTCCTTCTACTAGCATATTTCACCCTACCCCATGTTTTTCCTGCAGCCATAATAGTGAAGTTAGAGCAAAATAAAAAATAAGCAGTAGGGAGCAGATCGTTTCAACATGTAGCCATCCAAACTGCAGAAGGCATGGTGGAAAAGGCTGGATTTACATGCTAATGCTGGATCCAGTAGATGCTTCTGAAACTGCAGAGTGAACACCTTGATTACAAAGACATATGTACTCATCTATGGTGACAGTAGCATTATACGTAGCAGGTCACAGAAAACTTAAATATTTGAAGTATAAAAACTCATATATGCCTGTCTAAATTGGGAAGAATGCAGGAGATTTGCCTATTGATATTTTACTGGGAAAGTGCCATAGGAAGGAGTAATATATATTAGGTAACAGCTTTGTGTAGTTTGAAAAATGCCCGCACTGATGCACATTGCCATCCCGCAGCACCATGTTCGCTATTCCTACAGCTCAGCATGTATCGGTGTAATTTCACAACATCTGACAGCAGACCATTCCATTTCAGTTGTGATTTTGGTACTGTTTGGTCTCAGCTGGTGGTTTGTAGGAGAGCATTTCAGAAACAGGAATTGCTTTTCAGTTTCAAACATGCTGGGTAACAACCTTTGTTCTAGAAATGTTATTGACTTTTTATCTTTCCCAAGTCACTACGTATTTATTCTTCTTTGTGTCCAGCAGAGGCATTTCCATATCACTACTGTTTATTCTGTCTGTTCAGTTCAATACACAGCAGTATGCATTTCCTAGTTTGATCCCTCAGCTAATAACATAAACTGCTACAGCTATAGAAACAGAAAAAGTTGCTGCTTGCGTGTCATTTTCCATCAGAAGGGTGATCAAAACTTTATTCATTCCTTTATGTTAATGAAAAACACAATCCACAGGTCCCCATTAAGATGGAAGCGTTTTAACAGCATCAAGGAGGCACTAGGGACTATACAGTAACACAAGTAACTAATCTCATACCTGATTTAATTCTGCCTATCATCCCTATTTTTACTTACCTACCTCCCTAACGGAGTAGGTCAGAATAAATAACTATGTCACTGCTGTATGCCTCATGTATAAATAGCTTACCTTATTGTACTTCTAAGCAAATATTTCCACCATTATCTTTTCATGCTAAACAAAGCACACTCCCAAGCCTTAAATTACAAGATATTAAACATAGCTAACACCAGACTCAAAAATATTATATTTATTATTTAACAACTGTCATATCATCTTACCACTACTAAAACTGTGTAAATAGTCACATTTTATATGTACTAGTCCAAGTATTCTTTGCCTCATCTGTATATATTTAGTAACATAAACACTGCTCTGTGAACTGTATATATTAACTTTATCAAATCTGCAAGGCCAGAATAGACTTGCCTTTACCCATGTCACAAGGCAATAATCAATTTTGGAAGCTTTCAGTTCATCATTGGTTAATGTGCAAATTATACTCCTGTATCTCACATGTGAAAAGTTTGCCTGTTTCATTTCAGTTTCCAAACTCTCCCTTTTTCATTTTCCTAGCAACAGTACTTGTGGTTAAAGTTTGATGCAGCTTGTGTGATGTTCCCATTACTCTGCTTCACCCACAGCTATGGGTTTAAATGATTGCTCTGTTTGTATATTTATATTATTCCTCTACTGCAATGTTTCCTCAGAGCTCTTCTCCTTAGCCTAGGCCTCCAGTGGCCTTTTTACCTAATTGGATAACCCAGTCATCAAAACATGAATAAAGAAATATATATTTTAAGTACATGGTTATATAAAGTGATGCATCAAAGTACAGTGTTTTTAGCAGTGGGGTTACAATGTCTGCCATCTTTGTGTGGGGTTGGTGGTTTAAATTTATTACTAGCCAAGCAGGTGTATATGTATATATGTATAGGTATATATGTGGGTCTGCTTCACATCACCTAAAACCCATTTGACTGACTTTCATTTCACCGAGGCCAAATAGCCCAATTTTCAAAATACTGAAAACTCATTTGAATGAATCTCATTTCACTGAATTGTAAGCCATAGACATGATGTGGGTTTCCATTCACCTGTGACTTGTTTGTGATAAAAAGAATTTCTGCAACTTACAGTGCTGACTGTCAGAATACTGATAGTCATGTAGAAAGTAGTGTTGTACTGTTTTTAAATGTGGGTATGTCTCTTTACATAGGTTCATAGGTTCATAGGTAGGTACTAGGCTATCGGCCCTAGGGCCCATACAAGCCTAGCCAAAAAATGTACCCTGGCTTTCGCCACCCAAGAAATTAATTTTCCTGTGCCCCTGTCGAGCAGAGCCACAGAAGTTATCCCTGGGGTGAATTTCCCATTTCCCATCCAATCATCAAGATTTTTCTTGAAGAGTGCTAATGAGGAGCTCTGTTTGACATAGATAGGTAGTCTGTTCCAGATTATGGGAAGTATCTGGGACAGGAATCTATCCCTCCAGCATGTTCTGTTTATTGTGGGGACAAGGTTTAGGTCCCTAGAGCGTGTAGCTCGGAGGGATTGGGATTTCTTTAAGTGGAGCATGTCCAACAGCTCTGGGTTTGACATAGCTTTGTATGTTAGGCAGAGATCGCCCCTGAGTAGGCGATATGCGATGAAGTAAAGCTGTAGTTTTTTGAGACGGTCTGCATAGGGCATCTGTTTGAGGCCAGTAATCCTCTTTGTGAGGTATTTCTGTGGTCTATGGGAAGTATCTAAAGTAATATGACATATGTTTTGTGTGTTCCCAGAAGTAGTGAGTGGCAGTGTGTAGAGTACTGTAAGGCAAGTAAAAGGTATATGCTCTTTTCCCCACTGCAGTGTGATCCAGGAGTTAGTATATATAGTTAGGGGGGTGTGGGGGGCACAGCCCCTCACTTAGTTTGGTTTTATACTGTCTTGGTCTGTTAAGAGGGTAAGTAAGTAGTTTTTAAGGTCTGGAAAGAGGTAGTTATTAGTGTTGTGAGTATGTTTGTTTATATTAACGTTTAGTCTTTTGAAATTTAGCATTGTAAGCTTTCGATGAAGTGAGATTCGGTCAAATGAGTTTTCAGTATTTTGAAATTAGGTGATTTGGTCTTGGTGAAGTGAAAGTCAGTCAAATGGGTTTTAGGTGACGTGAAGTAGACCCATATATGTATATATATATATATGTATATGTATATGTATATGTATATGTACATGTGTATCTATTTATTCTATGCCTGTATCTATATCAACATCTACATCTATCTATCTTGCTAATGAAGGAGCAGGCAAACAAGTTTTGTGATGAGTGGAAAGGCCACCAAGTCACAAAGCACACCCCAAGCCCCACATTACAAGATATTACACATAGCTAACACCATCCTCTAAAATACTACATTTATCTGTTTTCATTTTGGTATATAGAATTTTATTTTTAATTATTGTTTTGTAAGGACATAAAATAAATGTGCAAAACAAAAAAGTGCAAAATGTATTTTTTCATATTGTTACCAGTTTTTTAGAATAAATACGGAGTGTGTGTATAAAAGGTTGCATTCATTTTGTAGATAATTGCATTCTGTGTAGCTTTTGTACTCACAGTGCCCTGCTGCTTTAGTTTTTGTTTTAAAGTCGTCCACATTAGTTTGTGAAAGATCATATGGAGAGATATTTTTACCATTTCCTTTTGCTGTAATTATCCTGTCATCATGTAAAGTGGACTTTCTGGTTCTAAAATATGTAGTTTTTTACTTTAATTACTTCATTGAAACTATATTAACTTTAACAGACTATGTCTGTTTTTGCTATATGCTGAGCTGTCTAATTACTTCCTGCTTATGTGTCATCTGGCCCCACCTAGTGATGATGCAGTTGTACAGAGAAATAGTCCATAATGGATAGGTGCATTTCTGTAGACTGAAACAGATTTCATCTCACAAAGTGAGGCATAATGCAGCTCAATCAAGCAATTAATCAGAAAATAAAGTAATAAATAACTAAATGCAATTATATTCACGAAGAAGTCCTTTGGACAAAAGCACGTAATAATAAAACCATTTGTGTTTTTATCATTTGTCTCCTTGGTTTGCCTTATCAGTGGATTATTTTTTTTTTTTGTGTGTGTTTGGTTGTTTGGGGATTCATCCATTGTGTTTTGTATTGTGGATTCATGATAAAGGCAAACTGGAGCAGGATAAGATGTCTAGTGAAGTGTATAGTGCTTGGCATACAATGTAACAAACAAGTATGGGATATTCACTTTTAGGAACAAAACTAGAGTGTTTGAATCACTTTAGTGATAGCCCTGCAGTAAAAACATTTATGGGTGCCATGTATTGACTGGATTAGCAATTGAATGGAAACTATTAAAGAGTTCCATGCATCTGTGGGATGAAGATGTAATGAAGTCATGATGACAATAATGTACAGGATGATAATAGCGATGATGATGATGATGATGATGAAGATGTTGACAACATACAACTGCCCCTTATGATTCTTTTAAAAGATACACCAAGAAGAATTGATACACAGAGGAATCAAAACAATAGGCATTGCCTGCCTGGCTTAGAGAGGCTGTTAGAAAAGGGGTAGGTGTGGGATGTCTGCCTGCCATATTAGATTTTTTTTTTTTTTTTTTAGTTATTTTTTATCATGGAAATTTTCTGGTGAAGGTTGAAATGATATATAACATTACAGAGAAAGAAAAATAATATACTTTTTTTTTTACATTGCAGCTGCTTTAAAGGCTGCTTAGTTTGTAGAAACTTGTGTTTAGGAGTCCGTGTTGTCACAAATTTGATGTAAACGCCTATAGACATTTAGTAATAGTTCTATGAGGGAATTTCAAGAAAAGCCAGGAGCAGGTGGATGCTATTGTTTTATAATTTTTATTTATTTACATTTGTTTACAGTGAAAGTCCAACTACTCCACAGAAATATAAGCAAAATACAATAATTAGATAGTACAAAAGTATACATATAGTAAGATGCAGAATACACATCATCCAGTTAGTCTATACAAATAAGTATTCGGTACTGTTTTCCAGTAGATACAAGTTCAAAAAAGAAAATCACATAAGCATTTCAGTGAGGATCACTGCGAGAATAATAAAATTAGTACTGTGTACATATTAAATACTAGTTATGAACAAATGAGATTTTGTTTATATATATTTTTTATGAGTAGTAGTAACACCGAAAGAGTTATAGATTTCTTGTCAGTCAGGTTCATCACAGGAGCAGTGCTCGTTTTTGGATAGATGTTCAAATAGTAGTTGTCTGAAATTGGTAGATTCAGGTGTGTTTTGGAGGGTGTGGGGTAGTGAGTTCCATAATCTGGCTATTTGATTTGAGAATAGGGCTTCACCATGAGTGTTGTTAGTTATGTTTACTGTGAGAAAGTTTCTGTCTGCAGATCTTAGACTTTGTGGGCATGGGTAGGGAACAACAAGTTCCTTGAGGGATGGGCAACTGTCAAGATGGAAGATGATATTGTGTGTAAATTTATGTTGGTAGAGATGGAGAAGGTCAATTAGCTTGAGCCAATTGAATTTATAGAGAGCAATACAGTGGTGGGTTTGGTAGGGAAGGTCGGCTGTGAAGCGAGCTATTTTGTAGTAGCAAGTTTCCAATTTGGTCAAGTCTGATTTTTTTTATGTTGGTAAAGAGGGGGAAAGCATAAAGGAGTGTAGAGAGGAGGAAGGTCCTGGATATAGCTAGTCTGGTATTGTCAGTGAGGAATGGCTTGCTTCTGTACAGTGAACCAAATTTAACATGAACTTTCTTAATTATAATGGCTATGTGTTGGTCAAATCTAAGGTTGTTGTCACTAGTCATGCCAAGGAGTTTTGTATGCTCAACCAGTTGGATGACTGTGTTGTTTGCTGTTTGCTGTTTTTTTCAAACTCAGTTTTATTAAACAACTACAAAAACATAAACTAAAAATTCAACTCATTATCACAGATATAAATACAAGTAAGTTAGACTCTGAGCAAATTCACTATGACTAATATACCACAGAATAATATTAAGTATGCTTACCTAGTAAGGTGTACTACCCAATCAGAGTGGCACTCCATAGCAATTGTGGACTGCTAGAGTGTTTTTACATTCCTTGTCCCTCAATTTACAACCTTTATCCAAGGACTTACACATTCCATTTTCTTCTAATGCAAGTGAAGGGCCTCTGCCTAAATTCTGGTATCTCCAACCTCCACCTCTGCATTAAGACCCCTTCCACATCCAGCAGAGGCGGGATTGTTCACTATTTCCATTTCTTGGTAATTACCTTTTTAACAACCAGCATTACCAAGTTTAGAGCTGCAAGCTTGACCACTTGTAACCTACTGAATTCACAAATCCAAAACATTACTAACTTAGGGTTAATATACCTGAATAAGCCCCTAATTACGTTAAATTAACACTGTGATTCTCACTTAAGGAACATCAGACTGATACATCCACAAGTAGCATGTAACCAAATGGCGACTACCTTGTCTATTTGCCTCCAGCAATACAGATTCACTCTCAGAAAACACAGAGAGTTGAAGAGGTATAAAAATAGTTAAATATACATTGCCATCTGAAGAACTGCAATTTCCTAGAGTTGGTTGCATACCTGTGAATATATGTCTTCTGTAATGCATATGCCCAGCTCTCCTTCCCAGCGCAACACAAATTTTTCAATAAAACAATGATTACCTAACATTAACACATTCTAAGGAGATTCTTTTATAATGTTCATAGCTGATGGGAAATGGCTAATGTGGTTGCATTTTGTATAAAAATTAACAAGGTCTTACTTGTAGTTTTCACAGGGTTCAGATATGTTTCAGTGTGGAATCTATGTATTTTTTTTCTTCTCGTTTCTTTTTTCCTTTGGACTACTTTAGTATTTTTGCAACTTCATTTGTTTTCTGCAAGTTTTATTTTTTTAATTTATTTATTTATAAGGAATCAGTCGTCTGCTTGTGTTTTGTTTACTGACTTATTTAGTTAAAAACATTATACTGTTTTAAAGAGGGGCTTGTGAGATATTTTACATTTACCAAAGCTATCACTAACTCAGGCTAATGGGATTTCAGTTTAATGCCACATTCAGAGGATGGCAGTTCAAGAGTTTTGGAACATGAATCCAAGCAGAGGGTATGCGAATAAAATCCTTTGCCTTCTGAGCTCCCTGGCATCAAACATGAGTGTCACTTTGTCAATTACTGCTGTTTGTACATTGGAGCCCTTCTTCCTGGGGACTCAGCTGAAAATGGCTCCTGTGCTCAGTCAGACTTTCCCAGTAGCAAAAAAAAAGGCAAAAAAAGCAATAAATAAATAAATAAATAAAATGCTACCTGGATCATTGGCAATGCTGTTCTTATTTTACTGCTGTTCACTTATAATACTAGCTGACACTGGTACATTTCTGTTTCTGAAACACATGTCTGTTCCTGCTATGACACTCTCTGAGGTATGTCTATGCATTACAGGTGGTGTTTCTGAATCCAGCTACACATAATTAAGCATTTAAACCTTTAGTTATTTAACATTTGTTGACCAGGAAAGTCCAACTAGGACAGAGCCTATTTTCAGCAGAGATCCTGGGAGAAACATTCTAGATGCATGTCTTTGGAATGTTGGAGGAAACCCACATGAATGCAAGGAGGACACACAGACTCTACCCCAGCCAAGAATTGAACCAGCAAATGTCTGGCTGTGAGGCAACAGTATTAACCACTGCACCACTGTGCTATCCTTCCATAGAATGCATCAGAAGTCTTAGTGACTGATTACTGATGTTTGACAACAGTGATGTTTGTTATGTAACAGAGAACAACTGCATGACTTTAACTGCTTCTTAATTCAAACAAGTACTAATAACATTTTTTTATATTAATAATATTGATAGTGAGGCCATATTATACATTGTCAAAGGCAGTGGCAAAGCACTGTTCATCTGCAGTGTTCAAGACTGATAACATTTGTTTATTATGCTGTTTTAATTAATCTTATTGATTAATTGCGAGTATGTTTTCTTAAACACTTTCCCCCTCGCTAATCTGAGTGTTGGAGTCCATTATATTATTATTCACTGTAAACCTGTGTAGTACTTTAAACACTGGAAAGGTGCATTGGAGATCACTGATTCTGAGGGCAGATTGAATGAATGATCAATTCATTGACTAATAGATGGAATAAAGCCTCGGACAAATGGAAGCAGATAAGAAGCAGATGTAGGACCTGTTATGTAGGAGTTAGCCATCAGTTTGGTAAACTCAGCAAATACTTAGACTTCTTCCATTAGCATTTTTGTTTTATAATATCAGGTAACCAAGATCAATGTTCATAAGGCATGTTAATACCAAGTAGGCTCGGGTATATATATATATATATATATATATATATATATATATATATGTATGTATGCTATAGCACTGATATGGACTCCTTTCCCTGAGGTGTCTTTTTAGATATTTCTTGAATGCACTTGGATGAGGAATTTTCTGGATACAGTTTGCTGGGGTGTCCAATCCACCAAAGGCAAGGAAAGAAAGTTATATTTCTTTAGGCTATTTTAGTATGTCAGATTTTCAGCTCAGTAACATGGGAACTCCCCTTAAATGGAGTAGTTTGCAAAGTGAACCATGATATTCATACTGTCTACTTGGATTTACTTGAGTCGCTCAAAATACAACCAAACACCCTGGTTATGGGTGACTTCAACCACCCATCCATAGATTAGGTAAATTATACATGTACAAACACACTCATCCAAAGGTTCTTGGACTTCATTAACTCAAATGCCATGGAGCAGATAGTTGGCACCCCCACAAGGGGCCCAAACATTCTAGACTTGGTACACACCAGCATGGCAGAACAGTGCACCACCATAAGTGTGCAGCCCTTCCTGGTGAAGTCTGATCATAAATCAGTCTCTTTCAAAGTAACAGTAGCAACAGATACCCCACCCCCAGAAGAAGTTAGGCTAAAAAACATTCTCACAACCCAGTTACAGCCTCTTATGAGAAGGCTGTATTATTTTCTTTTCTTTTTTGTTTTGCATTTTTAAACTAGTTGCAAAACGTTAATGAGGGACACATTCCATCTACAGTGAGAAGTCTTCAAGCTCAGTGACCTTCCACATTACTGTACTATGAACTTGTTTGTTCTTACCCAGAGCTCTGTTTCCTATGACAAAATTTAGGTTTAAACTGTACTTAAAGAAGCTTTAATAGTGTGCTCAGTCAACATCTTAGTTTTGTTTTAAATTTTTTAAACACCTTTATTGAATTATCACTTGTAGCATAGGCAAATTTACAAGTTTTGTTTTAAAATTTTGGTTAGCATTTCCTTATCTCACATCTTCGAGGACTTCTGCGGCCTAGTGATACCCTTTTGATCACTTTAGTAATGTGAGATATCTGCAAGGTGTGAATCATTGATATTGTCACATAATGGCACAGCCGTTTTCTTTTGACTATAATCTTAGCCCCTTAAAGATGCAAAAACTTTATTTCCAGATCACAGAAGCATGCATGATCTCTTGCAAGATTACAGTAACAAGATGAGCCATCTTGCATATTTTTATGACAACAGCTCCTCCAAACACCCATAGGGGTCCCATTGCTAGTTATTGCTATCTCACATTTCCATTAGAAATGTAAAGACATCTACCAGCTCATTCCCTTTTCTGCAGGCCAGGCCTTCAAAGCATGTCCCATTAATGTCTTCTAGATCACTGTGTGCAAAAGCAGACATCTCAACTCTTCACCATAAGATTGGCAGAAATTTCCACTTATAGGAGTTATGGAATGGTTTCCAAATGTTCTGGCCCATAAGAAGCAAGAATACAGCAGCTGTATGCAGCAAAAATGTTGAGAAGATCAATATTGAGAATGCCAGGTTCTTGGTTTAAGGTTCCTAGGGAGTTTTAATTCTCAGGGTGGGGAATTAGTGTCAAATCACAAAGGAACCATGCTGTGTGCAAAGAAAAAGGAACATGAATCTGGGATCCATTATAAAATGAAGAAGAATACAACTAGGATCAGTACTAAGAGGAATAAAGTTTTCTTTTGTTCTTTTGTCCACATTCACAAGACAATCCCATAGAGGCGGAGCCTAGATGGCCAACTGGTAACAGCTTTTTTCTTGAGCCCCACATCATTTACTAGAAAACAGGGGAATTATTAATTAAAATTCTATCAACTACTATCTAAAAGTTGAATAACCTGCTTTAGAACCTGTAATCTATTGGATATACAACTTTGAAGCATTTTTTTTAAAGATTTTCCTCTCAAATTTTATTATTATTTACCTGAACAGGGATGAGCGACTCAAACGCTTCGCATTCTGATTCTTCACTAAAGAAAGAGATTCAGTCTATATCTGCCACTCTTCAGGAATTATCTTTAAAGATGGACAGATTTACTGCTAATCTTAAAAATTTAAAGATAAACTGTCAACAACAAACAGATGTTTTGAAGGAAATCCTCCAGCAACAACAATCTAAAATTCTGGACATTGAAACTTCACTGAATGATATAGATGGAAGATTAAAATAAGATGAATCCCACTGTGAACTTATATTGCAACAAAATAAGTGGCTGATAAATAAAGTAGATGATGTTGAAAATAGAGAAAGGAGAACAAATATCAGAATTTTTTGTGTCCCTGAGAAAACGGAAGGAGAAGATATCATCTCTTTTCTAAATGCCTGGCTTCTTGAAATTTTGGACTTAAAAGAAAGTTTGTCATATGGGATTGAAAGAGCACACAGAGCTATTGGGAAACCTATTCCTTCTTCTCCTAATGCTTCCCCAAGATCCATAGTTGTGAAGTTCCTACCCTTTTTAGACAAAGAACTTATACTAAAAACAGCTTGGAGAAAAAGTCCTTTGTCATTCAAAGGAAATTAAATAAGGTTTGACATAGTTTTTTATTCAGGCAAATAGTTTTTTATTCAGGTATGTCCAGGGGTCAGCTACCAGTGTTCTCCCCTGTCTATCTGATGAATCTGGGCATCTTTAGGCAATGTAGAAATTGCCTCATGTACACAGACAACCCTCTCCTCCTACCACCCAACACTACAACCTGTGAGAGATGCACTTATCTAGCCAAACTGGAGGTAAAGCTCTCACCAACCAAGACTGAACCTGACAGTCATGAGGAGAAGGTAAACATTTGCACCACACCACACTCGTCAGATAGTCTCACTACATCTACACCACCAAAATCCACACATAGAAACTCAAAAACATTCACGGAGGCTCTCAATAATAATCTGCCAAAGCAACAGAGACCTCCAAAGCAGAAACACAAGCAACCTCCATCCCCCAACACAACCCAAATGACACATAGCCCACAGATTCAGTGTGCCACTCAAACACAGCCAATAAGGCAAAACAACATACCCAACACACTAGTCATAGGTGACTCTATAGTCAGGCACACTGGTGCCCCACTCACCAGGCTAAACAAGGAGAAGGTTACTGTCAGCTGCCTGTCTGGTGCCAGGATCGCCACATAACCCACGCACTCAGGTCACTCCACAACAAGTACAAATATGACTCTGTCATTGTCCATGTTGGTGGGAATGACCTGAGACGTACCTCCCTGGACTACATGAAAAGAGACATGGAAGAGCTCTGCGATCTTGTAGCCCAGGCAGGTATGACCCTAGCCCTGAGTAGCATTCTGCCATCGCCCAGAATGATACCGCAGTACAAGGACAAAATGATTGATTTCACCAATTGGCTAAGCTTCTGGCGTCATTCAAAGGGGATCCAGTATCTGTCTGCTTGGGATGACATGGTCGACAGACCACAATGCTTTGCCACAGATGGCCTGCACCTGTCTCCCCTAGGATTCTGGATACTGGCTAAGGCTCTTGCTGCCCCTATAGTGCCTTTTTAGGCAGGGTTCAAGTAATAAATTCACCACCATAACAGGAACAGGTAAGCAAAAACTGAGGGTAATGCTACTCAATGCTAGAAGTCTAAATTTCAAAATGCACTCACTCGAGGCACTCCTTAAAATGGAGAACATAGATATCTGTGCAGTGACTGAGACCTGGTTCAAGGCTCCAGAGAGCACCCCTGCACTACCAGGCTATAACTCATACCACACTTTTCGGCCATCTAACCTGGACCGAAACACCAAAGGTGGGAGTGTGTCCATATTCATTAAGGATATCCACACCTCCAGGCTAGTTGCTCAGCATAATGCATCCGAGGTTATCCAAGTGCAGCTAACTCTTGGCAAAACTGCAATCCAAATTGTAGCTTGCTACAGATCCCCCACCATGTCCCAGGATTCCCACTCCTCTTTTCTTGATGTACTGGAAAATATTAGGGTTCAATCAAACACCCTAATAATGGGCGACTTCAACTACCCCACCATTAACTGGGAAAACTACTCATGTACTAACTCCTTAGTGCAATGCTTTCTGGAATTCATAAACTCCAATGCCCTAGATCAACTTATCCACACCCCCACCAGGGGCAACAATATCCTAGACCTAGTCATTACCAACATGAGTGACCAGTGTTCCACACCTGAAGTCAACTCCTCGTTGGTCCGATCCGACCATAAGCTAATCACCCTCGATATCCACATCCCACCCCACACCCCATTAAGGAAACCACAGTAAGAAATTTCTCCAAAGCCAACTTCATGCTTCTTAAGACAGAAGTAGTGAACTTCATGACACCCATGCAGATGGACAATAGAGTTACAACTGCTGAATCCTACACAAATGCGCTCTATAAGCACCTACATGAGTGCATGGATCGTGCTATCCCAAACAGAACCAAGACGCTATCCTCCAAAAAAAGGAAGCCAATCTGGTGGTCCCTTGCCATAAACAAACTGTACAACAGAAGGAAGAAACTGTTGCAAAAGAGAGTAAAATCCCATGAGTGGAGGAGCTCCCTGGTCAGCCTCAGTAAGAAGCTGAGATCCCTTATAAGATCCTCCAAAGCTAGCTACGAAAATAAAATTGCCATTAATTCCAAGGACAACCACAAAGCATTCTATATCTATGTCAAGAATCTCAATGGCAACACCCAGATCTGCTCTGAGTTACAGCACAAAGGCATGAAAATTACAGAACCAACTGATATTGCCAACATCCTGGCAGATAGGTTCAGTGCTAACTTTACCCCCCCTCGCCCCCTAAAGGGCCCATATCTATACAGGAAGAATGCAGAGTCCCTGTAATCACAACTACGCAGGTGAAAGCTGCACTCTCTAAAGTCAAAAACACAGCATCCATGGGACCGGACAACAACCCAGGCTGCGTTTTACAAGAACTTCAGAATGAACAGGCTCCCCACTTAAGCACCATGTTCAATAATAGCCTCGCATCAGGCTTTGTACCCACTGAATAGCGCACAGCAACAGTTATCCCACTCCACAAAGGGGGAGCCACCACTGATCCCGGGAACTATAGACCTATTAGTCTGATGAGCCTGGTCTGCAAAGCCATGGAACGTAACATCATGGAACTCATAAACAAAGACATTGGTAACCTCCAAACTCTGGATCCCACCCATTTCAGGTTTGTGAAAGGCAGATCATGCCTCCTGAACCTGATCGACTTCTTTGAGGCAGTCACCAAAGCCGTAAATGAGGGTAAAGTGGTTCACACAGCCTATCTTGACCTCGCCAAGGCTTTCGACACCATCCCCCATTCTGGAATTATAGCTAAACTCAATAAACTAGGCATAAATCCCTATGTCACAAGATGGGTTGCCAACTGGCTCACTGACAGAACCCACACTGTAAAAGTTGCAGACTCCAAATCTGACCTCAAACCAGTGACAAGTGGAGTACCACAGGGTTCCGTCCTAGGACCGCTCCTGTTTGGTATCTACTTCTCTGAAGTACAGGCTAACACAGAAGGCCTCTGGCTAATGAAGTTCTCAGATGATTGCAAACTAGGAGCCATAGTCAAGTCCCCAAATGATGTGAACATCCTACAGAAGGGCCTCTCTGAGACAGATGCCTGGTGTCAGAGCCATGGCCTCAAGCTCAATGCCAAAAAGTGCAGTGTCATCCCCTTTGGTAAAAACTCTGTACCCATGAACTAGGCAGCAATCTACTTAACACCGAATGCATGATAAGAGACCTTGGGACCCAGGTGGACAGTAGTCTCTCCTTTGATAGTCACATCCCCACAGTAGTCAGGAAGTCCTTCTACGTGGCACACCTCATCATAAAAGGGTTCTCGTCCAGGAAAAAAGAGGTCATCGTTACCCTCTACTCATCACTCATTAGACCCATTATAGAGTACAACGCCCCTTTTGGAATGTACCTCACAAGACATCTGCAGCAGCTGGAAAGGCCACAGAAGTACCTCACAAAGAGGATTACTGGACTCAAACAAATGCCCTACACTGACCGCCTCAAAAAACTCCAACTTTACTCCGTAGCATATCGCCTACTCAGAGGTGATCTCTGCCTAACATATAAAGCTATGTCAAACCCAAAGCTGTTGGACATGTTACACCTAAAGAAATTCCAATCCCTCCGAGCTACATGCTCTAGGGACCTAAACCTTGTCACCACAATAAACAGGACATGCTGGAGGGATAGATTCCTATCCCAGAGACTTCCCATACTCTGGAACAGGCTACCCATCTATGTCAAGCAAAGTTCTTCATTAGCACTCTTCAAGAAAAATCTTGATGAGTGGATGGGAAATAGGAAATACACCCCGGGGATCACTTCTGTGTCTCTGCTCATCAGTGGCACAGGAAAATAACTTTCTTGGGTGGCATAAGCCAGGGAACCTTGTTGGCTAGGCTTGCATAGGCCCTTGGGCCGATAGCCTAGTACCTACCTATGAACCTATGAACCTATGAACCTATGAACAATGACTACTTCACAAGAGTTCTGGAAATGAGAAAAAATTCTTGGCCATTGGTAAAACTATTAAAGCAAAATAAAATTAAAGCACAACTTGTCTACCCAGCTAAAATCAAAATGTTCCATCAAAATGAAATGAGAACTTTCAATAATATCGAAGAAGCTGTCTTTTTCTTTCAGAACAAATACATCATTACAATCCCAGAAGGAATGGAATGGTCACCATCTTCATCTCTCAAAAGATCATCTGACAAAAATAATTGGACAGACTTAAGGAAGAAGAAGTTAAAGACTGGTTTCAAAAGTACTGGACTTTCAAGTTTTCTCAAAGATCAAACTTCACTATAAAATGTTCATGAACATCTAAAAAAAGTATGTATCATTATTTTATTTTATTTGCAAATACTCCCTTACTCACTCTTTCATTGAAATATATAACATAAATTAATATTAAATTTCTCTTATCTGAATATAATTACTTAAAACATTCAATAACATAAGTAGTTAGATTCTGTGCATACATGCCTATACTCTATTTTGGATTTTAACCTTTTAAATAAGATTAAAATCTCACTCATATACTTGAGAATCTGAAAATTGGTTATCAGAGTTAAGTTTTATGTATATCTGATTATATACGTGTTACTGAAATTTATTTAATGTTTATTAGAATGTATTATTTTAATAAGATATAGATTTTTCTTTACATATAATCACTTCATTTGTTTTAGTTTAGCATTTCAGCATTCGAAACTGACAGTTAATTGTTTCCCTCCACGAAATTGCAGCCTCGAGCTTTGCTTTAAATGTGAGGCAGTTGGTCTTCACTTGAATGCATTCGTGGTTGCTTGAATGCTTGGTTTCAAGTGGTACGAGTGGATCTGCTTTGATAGTGAATTGAGTGATGTGACGAGTCTTTATGTATTGTTTTCTTCTTCTTTTTTTTTTTTTTTTTTCTTTATTTATGAAGCTAACATACAGTATAAAATGGTTTGTCTATGGTTGTTCCGTTGCTCAATGCTTGCCTAGATGGTATGTGAGATATTTATGGACGTTTATTTGGGATCATAGTGGTTTGGAGGTAATATTGGTTAGTACTGAATTAGACCTTTGCATAGAACTGGTTCCCATAGCAACTAAAAGTGGTGATATGCTAATTAAAGATGATGTCATACCTAAACATCTAATGGATAAATATATTGAACAAGTGAGCATTTTGGCTTCTCATACCTTCATCATTTGCAACCGCAAATACCGTTTCTTTGTTATAATGTTCGTATGTTCAACTATTAAAAACATATAAGCACTAAAAACAAAAGCTACTGTTGAAAAACAGATCTCGTATAACTAGCATCACTTGTAAGCAACTGATTATCTTTGTTGTGGTTTGGTGCTCTGTTGAACATATATTATGAATCATTTCAAGGACTCTAGCTCTTTGTTACAATGATTGTATTGCCCAGCTATTAAAAACGTATGAGCACTAAAAACAAAAAGCAAACATGTTTTAAATGAAATGAATGGAATTATTGTTAGCAGAGCACTCTTATTACTTTATTTGTATTCTATCAGACTGAAAATAATATTGCGCTATGTCTGATCAGCACAGCCAATAGACTATTTATACTAATATTGATTTCAAGTGTTATGCTTTGGAAAGGCTTTTACCTTTGTTTCATACTGTGCTTCCATTGAACTTATGTCACGAACCATTTTAAAACTCTAACATCTCATTAAGTTGAGTGAGACATATAGTCTTTTTATAAAACTAAAGATTTCTGTTAACATGACTTTTTTGAAAAATGTGAGTAGTGAGATGAAGTTTGACATCATGATGAAGTTTAATGGAATGTTCCCAAATGACAAATATTATTTAGAGCAGTAAACTGCACTTGCTATTATCCTTTGTTCTAAACTTGGTAAACACAACACATTCAATTTTGTGCTAATGGTAATACTTAATAAAGTATTAAATACTAGTAGGTTTGATGTAATGTTATTAAATCATACTAAATCCTATGACTTGACTATGGAATAGTGGGACAGCAACAGAATTATACTGTGAAGAGTTTAAAAAGTTTGGGAAAATGTAACTAGTTATATATTTAACTAGAAGTATTAATGAAATGATGACTAACAAAATTTCACTTATTTAGAGACTTACGAATTATTACTTTTCTTAAATGATTCTCTAAGTATGCTACTGTCTATTAACACATATCGATTAATAGGATACTTATTAATTTAATTATTAGTTTTATTATACTAACATCACTCCCTTCACAATAAAAATAGAGGAATCTATAAGGTATTTTGAAATTATCACAGTCTGACTTACAATACATTTAACCTTGAAGTATTTTGATAACACTTCTCCATTTATTGTCAGCCAGGCATCTATTACTTGTGTGGTGAAGACTGTATGGTATTTAAGAGACTCTTATTTTATTAAAATGTTTAGACATATTATTTTTTTTATATAAAATGTCTTCAAATGCAGATTCTAATGTTTCATTGTTTTTTCTCACTGATGTTAACAATGCTTGTTTATTTATTAATTCTGATAGTATTGCTTTTATAGTCAATTGTTTGTTTAAATACTTATCTTTTGATAACCTATTCATACATATACACTATTAAACTATTAATAATTTGATTCTGCAAAAGATCCATATAGTAATAGGAATATGTTCCTTACAATGAATTAGTTTTTTTTTTTTGCTACTAAGTTTAAACACACTGATTATAATCAATTTATATAGTGCATCAATATTGTGTTGTTCTCTCGTACTAATTAACTTATAGAATATGCATAGAATATATATATTGGAGCCTCAAGTTAGGCAATATTATTCAAATCTTTGGAATGATGGATAATCTGACTGGATATCTTTGTCCTGTCAGGTTAGGAATTAATTGCATTCCATGTCAGATGAAGATTTTACTGAAGTTTAATCATCTTTTTAAATTTTTTTTCTTTTTCAGGCCTCAGTCTAATACTAAATTTTATCTTTTAATGGGAATTAGCAGTTTGTCATCAAAATGTAGCTTTTTCAAGAAGGATATGCAAACTTTAAATAATACAAGTATTTGTTACTATATCATTTCAATGTTTAACGTCTGATGAAATAAGATAGAATTAACCTTTCTTTCTTTAAATGTTAATGGCTTAAACAACCCAGCAAAAAGATCCAATTTACTAAAATACTTGAAATTAAATAAAGCACAAGTAATTTGTTTCTACAGGAAACTCATTTTAAAATTGGTGATGGTTTTATTTGGAACCCAAATGAATACTTAAGAATATCCAATTCTTCATATGTCAAAAAAAACAGGGGAGTGTTAAGACTATGGAAGAAAAACATTATCTCTCCTCAAATTATTTGCAATTACGAAGATAAAGAAGGTCTTCTATCAATTATAATAATAAAATATAGTAACAGGATTTGGACATTAGTTAATGCTTATTGGTTTCCTGGAATTGGAGTAAGAACAATAAAAAAACACTTAGAACTTATAATTAAAAACTCTAAGGGTAGTCTGATTTTAGGAGGGGACTTTAACTGTTTACTCAATGATTCAAAAACTTCTAATAAAAAATATTTTCATATTACCTCTATAAGGAAAACCTCAAAAAATGGATAGATAATTTACAGCTATATGATTTATTTTATCTTAAAAATGATAACTCACTAGATTTTTTCTCATTGTGATTTTAGACATGACTCATACTAGAATTGATAACATTTTTATATCCCAAGATCTAAAAACAAAAATACAATACTTTACAATAACCCCATGTCCTATATCTGATCATAATGCACTCATTTTTCAACTCCAAACAGACTTTAAAAAATTGTCTTACATTAAAAGAAGTCCAGCCTATTTTACCAAATTAAAACAGTTTAAACCTTGGTTAGACTCAAATCTAAATAGTAAAGTAAATACAGTAATTAAAACAATAAAAAAATAGAACAATCCAAATGGAAAAAGCAAACTTGTAAAAATAATAAAAAAAAAAACAGCCACCAGAGAATGAACAATAGTCTCCACTTTTAATATGCCAACAAGAACAGAAAAAACAAACGACTAAGCACTTTCACCAGGCTTCAACCCACTGGCTTCTTCAGAGTCATTTGGTGTAACATCCACAGCTCATTAAATATACAAACAGTTAATTAATTCATTAATTACATCACCACCTGATCAGAAAATTTAGCTGACACCCTTACTAGAACTCACTCATTCCACATACATATAATCTATCTCTCTTTGTTTACTTTTCTCATTTCCTAAAAGTATATATTTTAAATGTTAAAGAGTAGTATATAAATTCATACATGAATAACAAAACCACAGTATTTTGCAAAACCACATTATTTTGCAAACATAGAAACTCACAGGCAGGATACACAAATTATTATTAATATTGTAACCCAAAACTTATTGTTAAAAACCAATAATTGCACTAAAAATATCTTACAATTCTATTTAGATTTAAAATTTAAAACCTAATATTCTTTACCAGTTAGTAGTCACCATAATAGTTGAAATGATGGAGTTTTCCAATTACACTTGGTTTGCCTTTAGTTTTAAAATAGGCATCAAGGAAACAGCATCATTTAAACCTGGTGACCTCAAGGCATTTAGTCTAAGTTGCCAAATTGTCTCCAGGGCTCCAATTTTGTTGCTAGTATCACAGCCCCTTTCACCCATAATCACTCAGTCTATAATAAAACATACAAACTTTTTAAAATTATTATATTTTTTTAAATGTAAATAAAGTGCATTGTGTTCGTCATTTCTATTAATACATCTCAAGTGTTCTGAAATCCTGTCACGTAACCTCCTAATTGTTTTACCCACATAAAATCCATCATATGAAGTGCATGTCCCTGGACATGGACTAGTATATTTGTAATTGTATACACATAAATATGGTCCCTCATTAATATACCTACAACATTTACACATACCACATTTCTTCATACAAGACTTTCTTCCAGTATTAACTTCTCTTTCAAGTATACCTTTTAGGTTGTTCCCTCTACTGTATACTATTAGTGGTTCAGGTCCTAGAATTACCTTAATATTGTCACTAAGACAAAATTTCCAGGCATTCCTCAAACATGTCACCAACTCATGATTCCTATCATTATACTTGAGTACAAATGCAGCACCTAGCTTTTCTAGGTTACTATCACTCATTGTGAAAGGTGTCACATGTTTGAGGAATGCCTGGAAATTTTGTCTTAGTGACAATATTAAGGTAATTTTAGGACCTGAACCACCAATATACAATTTACATTCAAAACTTTATTTACATTCAAAAAAATGTAAGAATTTTAAAAAGTTTGTATACGTATATATACGTTTAGGAAATGAGAAAAGTAAATAAAGAGAGATGGATTATATGTATGTGGAATGAGTGAGTTCTACTAAGGGTGTCAGTTAAATTTTTCTGGTCAGGTGGTGATATAATTAATGAATTAATTAACTGTTTGTATATTTAATGAGCTGTGGATGTTACACCAAATGACTCTGAAGAAGCCAGTGGGTTGAAGCCTGGTGAAAGCGCTTAGTTGTTTGTTTTTTCTGTTCTTGTTGGTGTATTAAAAGTGGAGACTGTCGTTCATTCTCTGGTGGCTGTTTTTTTATTTTTTTATATATATATTTTTTTATTTTTATAAATATAGTAATTATTTGGGATTCCTTGAAAGCTTACTTATATGGTAAAATTATTACATGGGTTAATAATAAAACAAAGGAATGGGAGTCTGAACTATCCAACATGCAAAAACAAATTGCATTAATTAACAATGATAGTACAAGAACTTTCTTGAACAAGAAAAAAGACATTGAATCTTTAAATAAAAAATATAATGACATCCTAACTCACAAAACTAACTTAGCCCTAGAAAAAATTAAAACTAAATTCTTTATCTGTTTCTCCAAAATACATGCGTAATCTAGCATTGAGAGTTAAAAGACACTCTATTGAAAATAATATTATGAGTGTGTTTCATGAAGGGAAAAGCAATAAAATAGTTTCTGATATAGGAGATATCTTAGATGCCTTTAAATATCACTTCTCAGAACAGTACAAAAACAAAGATTACCAATATAAAACTTCATACAATTATCTGGACTTTTCTAAAATAAAAAGCCTACCAGAAAACTTAATAGATGATATTCAGGAAAGAATTTCCTTAAAAGAAATTAATGAAAAATTAAAGAAAGTAAAAATAACAAATCACCAGGCATAGATGGTATTATTAATGAAATATATAAGCTTCTACCACACTCTGCTATATCAGTTTTACATAAGGCTTTAAATGAGTCATACTTACATGGAAATATTCATTAATTACCCCCATAGTAAAAGAGAATAAGGATTCTCATTTGTGTAGTTCATATAGGCCAATTTCTCTGATTAATAATGATTACAAAATTCTAATGTCTATTTTAGTTAACAGATTTAAGAAATCACTAACGCATCTTCTCACTGAAGACCAAACGAGATTTATATATAATAGACATACTCAAGATAATACAAAGAATTTTAACTACCATAGATATTTTAAATAGAGATAACCAAGAAGCTCTCATAATTACCCTTGATATTGAAAAAGCATTTGATTCATTAAATTGGAATTTTCTCTTTAAAATTCTTGAATTATATAAGTTTCCTATTCAATTTATTACTTTTATAAAACATATTTACAATAACAATTTATCCTATGTAAAATTAGGTCAATTTTTGTCTGAATCTATTGAAATTACTAAAGGTACCAAACAAGGATGCCCAATGTCCCCCATTTTATTTGCTCTAGCAATAGAACCTTTCTCCTTGATAATCCAATCTAATCCTAAAATTAAAGGATTTAATATAAATAACCAATTTGATTCTAAGATAATGTTATTTGCTGATGATATTCTACTTACTTTAAAAAACTCAGAAGAGTCCTTACAAGAATTAGATCTACTAATTAAAACATTGTATTTTATCTCAGGATTAAAAATTAGTAGTTCTAAATCTAAACACATATTTTTAAATAATAAAAAAATTAATGATAATGCTAAATTGGTTACAAATGAAATAACTGGGAAATGGGTCCCTTCTTTGAAATATCTAGGAGTCAAAATATGTGAAAATATTGATTTAACTTTAAATACTAACTACAATAACATTGTGAACATATTAAAAACTCTTACAGTGAAATGGAATAATTTACATTTAAAATTTGAAGATAGACTACAATGATTCTGTTACTTAAAATAAATGACATTGCTTTATCTATTCCTATACTACCCAATAAAAATACTTTAAAAGTAATACATAAAATTCTTTTAAAGTTCTTATGGCATCCAAAAAAAAAATAGAATAGCTTTATCAAATCATATTAGACCATGGGAGCTTGCAGGAATAAATTTCCCAGATTTAGAATCATATATTAAAGCTTCTAATCTAAAAACAATTTTAAACTCAATTAATCCAAACTTCTCTTCAGCTTGGAAATCTCTACAGGCGGTTATTATACTAAATGAAAATAAATTAATAAAACATTTACAATTTAATGATCTAAGTAATAGGCTTTGGTATTACACTTTGTATTAATTTACAATTAACCAAGACTCCTTCCTCAAGCAAGAAGAAACCAGTCTGGTGGACCCCGGCCATAAGCAAACTTTACAATAAAAGGAGGAGACTTATACAAAAAAAGGCCAAATCTCAAGTAGAAAAATCATCCCTGATCAGCATTAGTAAGAAATTGAGGGCCCTCATCAAGTCAACTAAAGCTAATTTTGAAAAGAAAGTTGCCAAGGATGCCAAGGATAACCATAAGGCCTTCTATGGCTACATCAAAAACCTAAATGGCAATGCTCAGGTCTGTTCTGAGCTAGTACAAAATGGAATAAAATACACTGACCCTTCTGACATTGCCAACATCTTGGCTGACAGGTTCAGTGCAAATGCCCCCCCCTCACCACCTACAGGGCCTATTACCATTCCAGGGGATTGTGTAAGTCCAATTATTACTGATACGTTGGTTAACAAGGCTCTATCTAAAGCTAAAAACACTGCCTCCATGGGACCAGATGGTGTCCCAGGCTGTGTCATACACGAACTCCAAAAGGAATTAACCCCACATCTTAATACCCTGTTCAGTCTCAGCCTCCCCACAGGATATGTGCCCAGAGAATGGCGCACGGCAACGGTGGTCCCGCTACACAAGGGTGGGACCACAACTGACCCTGGGAACTACCGACCAATAAGCCTGACCAGTCTGATCTGTAAGGCTATGGAGCAAATCATTATGGAACTCATAAATGGAGAGATTGGGAACCTCCAGTCGCTGGACCCCACACAGTTCGGCTTCGTCAAGGGCAGATCATGCCTCCTGAACCTGGTGGATTTCTTTGAGACAGTTACTCAGGCTATAGATAAGGGAAAGGAGGTACACACGGCTTACCTTGACCTTGCTAAAGCATTTGGCACCATTCCCCATTCGGGTATTATTGATAAGCTCACCAGCCTGGGCATAAACCCTTACGTCACAAGATGGATTGCAAACTGGCTCTCAGACAGATCCCATAAAGTAAGAGTAGTGGGATCTATGTCCGAATCCAGACCAGTAATGAGTGGTGTGCCTCAGGGCTCTGTCCTGGGGCCCCTCCTGTTTGGCATATACTTCTCAGAAGTACAGGCAAGCACAGAAGGGCTGTGGCTGACTAAGTTTGCGGACGACTGCAAACTGGGTGCTATAATAGAGTCTCCGGCCGACATGGAGATCCTCCAGAAAGGCCTAAATGAGACTGATGCATGGTGTCAAAGCCATGGTCTCAAGACAAATGCAAAAAAATGTGTAGTAATCCCCTTTGGAAAAAACAGAGTACCCGCAAACTACAACATAGGAGGCAATCCCCTGAAATCTGAAGAAGAAATAAGGGATCTAGGGACCCAAGTAGATAGCCAGCTTTCCTTTGATAACCATGTTGCCAAAGTGGTTAGAAAATCCTTCTATGTGACCCATCTGATCATGAAAGGGTTCGCATCAAGATCTAAGGATGTAATGGTGCCCCTCTACTCTTCCCTCATCAGGCCCATTCTTGAGTACAATGCACCAATTGGAATGTACCTGGCTAGACATCTCCAGCAGCTGGAGAGACCACAGAGGTACCAAACCAAGAGAATTACTGGCCTTAAACAGTTGCCCTATGCAGCATGATTGAAAAAGCTAAGACTGTTCTCTGTTACATACTGCTTTCTCAGAGGCGATCTCTGTCTAACGTACAGAGCCATGTCCAACCCAGAATTGTTGAACATGCTCCATCTTAGCAAAACCAAATCTACTTGAGCTACATGCTCTAGGGATATAAACCTCAACACAACAATGAATAGAACATGCTGGAGGGATAGATTCCCTTCGCAGAGACTTCCCTTACTATGGAACAGGGTCCCGATCTACATAAGACAGAGCCCTCACTATCACTCTTCAAGAGGAACCTTGATGAGTGGATGGGTAACAGAAAGTTCACACTGGGGATCACACCAACAGCACTACTAGATAGGGGCCAAGGGTACTAGCTGCTAGTACAAGGGTCTAGGGAACTACTAAAGGGGTGGTGAATACCGCACAATGTGGCTGGGCTAATATATGCCTTTGGGCAGATAGCTCAGTACCAACCTATGAACCTATATAATACTACCAAACTCACTAACCTAAATTATATAAACTCT
This sequence comes from Protopterus annectens, assembly GCF_019279795.1. Taxonomy (NCBI): domain Eukaryota; kingdom Metazoa; phylum Chordata; order Ceratodontiformes; family Protopteridae; genus Protopterus; species Protopterus annectens. Next base: position 1,310,577,402 of record NC_056732.1, read on the forward strand.
ATTTACAATAATTTTAGAAGTTTTGCTAATAATAATATTGATATTAAACTGTGGATACAGTTACTATTTCCCTTTAAAATTACAAAAAAACCTTTTCAATTATATTACTATGGATATTCTTAGCAACTGGGAAGTGAAAAAATTTACTTGTTGGTACCATTGCACAACAAATTTAGTTACTCTAGATGCACATAATTTAACTAGAACTTTTAATTTATCAAAATCCGATTGGTTAGCTCTTAATAGCTTAATTCCATTCACTCAAGACGTATGCAGAACAATAGAGACTTCTTCCTTTAAGTCTTTGCCCAAATTTATAACTATTATGCATGAAACATTACAAGGAGAATGTAATTGGAAAAATTTAACTTCAAAACTTTATAAAGTTATCATTAACTATAAAACTATTCCTAATCAGAAATTTTGGGATTTTATTACTAAGGATTTTACGATGCCTCTAACATCTGAAAATAAAGCTAATCTTTTACATTCCATTAAATTAACGTCTAATTTGCAGGTTTGGAAGATTTTTTCCTGGAAATTCTTATATAGAGCATTTTACACTCCTAATAATATTGCTAAATTTAGTCTATCTAAGGAAGTAAAATGTTGGAGATGTTCAATAGTTTGTAAAGCTGAATGGTCTCATATTTTTTATGAATGTTCTCATATAAAGAGATTTTGGGAAGATATTGTTAAATTTCTTCAAGCTATTTTCAACAACTCTTTTATTTTATGAAAATCTTTATTTTTTTGAATGTAGATGAATCTATTATATTGAATAATAAAAATAAATATCTTCTTTGGACAATATTGGCAGTCGCCAGGAAATGTATTACAAGAAGATGGAAATCACCTTCCATTCCAACCTTTGATGACTTTATGATTCTATTGGATAAAGTTGCATCAACGGAAATACAAGCTAAAGAATTAAGAATTTTTCCCAGAAAATGGACTAATAATCCTTGGAAGAAGGTTTTATCTCTTATTAAGACAATGAATTCAGATATACTTTCACTCAACTAATTAATTTGGAAGCATGAATTATTGATTATTGTATACCCTTCTTTATATGTTTACATAATTTGCTATTCTCTACTATATTGTTTGAGGCCTTTGTAAATTCTGTACATAGTTTATCATAATTCATTATTCAAATTGTAAATTTAAATTTTTTCTTCATTAGTATTGGAAAATAAATAAAAACATTTTTGAACAACAAGACAATTCCACTAATAACTGAAAAGGGATGAAAACGCCCATTTTATTAATAAAGAAGGAATGAAAGTGCTCATTTTTAACTAAGTACCTGGACTTTTTCTGGATTTAGAGTTGTTTTCATTATTTTTTCTTTTGTTCTTTTGTCTTTACACCAAAGGGTCTTCCATTATGTAAGGCTGTAAACAGATGAAGTGACCATCAATGTGTCCTTGGACAAAAACAACTCAGAATTTGTTTGTTTGTTTGCTTGTCTGTGTGTCTGCTTTATTGGTTGTTTAAATGTTTGTTGATTACAATAGTTTGAATGGGCAATGCATACTTTCTTTAGATATTTAGAGAGAACTCCCTCCACAGTACATGAGATTATTTTTGTAAACACACATAAACAAAAGCACATGATAACAATAGAAATAAGTAGAATAACAGTGACTGGAAAAAGCATTAATTACTTGTGATGCACGGAGCACTATAATTCTGCTCTAGTACTGCAAAAAAGACAAACCAGTTAAGAGCTTCTGCAATGTTAGACCTAATCTTAACAATTGTTAAGCACCCCTGCTAAGCTGTTAAGACTGAGAATCAAGCTAGGCAGCAAAACCTACCAGTACTGGCCAGAAAATGACAGCAGCAGAATTAAAAACAGCTTTCTTTCTAGCTGGTGTCTGTGCAAGTAATTTGTCCCTGGCTTTCTTTGCCTAATGCAAGATGTGTTATGCTGTCTTTGTTAAAGCACTTACTAAATGCTTTATGACAAAATGCTTTGTGTTGTATTTTTCTGTAACTAGTATTACATGAAGCATATGAAGTTCCAGGCACTATAAAGAATTAAGATCGGGTCTCCGATCATAATCCTTTGTATGTGCTCTTGGCATGAATGCCACAATTCAACTCTGAGCTTTGCTCTTGAAGTGAATTTCTTGGTATCCGTGCCTCATACAATTAATACCATGGTTACAATTGGAGACCAGATCATAATACTCTATGTTATATCAATACAAAACTCAGCATATATAATTACATTATACACAGTAGAAACATATAACAGATTATCAGTGAAAAATGGAACATTGCTTTTAGTTGATGGTTATATTATATGATATTTGAAATGAGGAGAAAACAAAGTAAAAATTATTTATTTATTTATTTAAAATAGTCCGAAACACTCAGAGGAGGGACATACAGGAAGAGAAGAAAAGATTCAATAGATATTGGGAATAGAGTAAAATGGAAACTGCTACTGTTGAGGGGGTGGGGGGGGGGTGGGCGAGGAATTCAAAAGATAGAAGGAGATGAAATAAATTAGTCAGAGAAAAAAAGTGTGCATGAATTAATTGGTGGGGGGAATTCAGACAATGTAAGAGGAATTTAGAATTAATAGAAAATATTGAATTATATAAATATTATGTTAGGGAGGTACAAAACAAACAGCAAAGAAGTTACAGAAAAAGGGAGATTAATGAAGTTTTAGAAAATAATTTTGGGTTGTGAGAATATTATAGTAGGGAGAAAGCTGAATGAGAAGATAGGGCCAGGCAAAACTTTTGTAGGAGGGGAGGATTAGGTGATACTGACACTGAATTCACAAGAGCACTTTGTATAGGGGAGTACTTTTATGGCCTTCATGGATTTTTATAATTGCATGTGTCAGATCATTGCAAAGCATGGAAACAGCTGTTGAGAAGATAGCATCTTCACAATGATTCCAGTTCCAGATGCCTCTAGGTCTTTGCTGGAATGCAAACCTGAAACAGCATGCTATTGTACACTACTGAATGCTATTTTAAGTGGCAAAGGATCAGCACAAGATTTATAGAATAGAAATAGCTATAAATTTGAAGTATAAATATAGTTATATGATGCTTCAGTTTGAACCACCAGCCTTTTTATTATAAGGCAGTGACAGGATATTGAACCAAGGATGGGAGAGAATTTTGGTATTCAGCTATATGCCTGTTCTAATTTTATTAAAAATCATGGTTTTAACTTTGCAAAAGTTGACAGAAAAATTAGATTCTGAAACATAAAATTCATCTGCTTCCTTTCTCAGTTTCTCCCCAAAACATTAAAAAATTGACAACATTATAAAATACATGTGTTGTATACTATAAAGAATATTTCCTGGTATAACAGTTATCAGAAAATTGTGTTTTTTAGGCATATAGGAATAATTATGACCTCTGTAGATTTCGTTTTAAGGTTAAAACTGTTCCTACACGCTTCTTGAAGTAAGAATTCCTGGTAAACATTATTCGACTTGGTATTAGCCTCTCTATATCATTGGTAGGTTCCAGCATTTTTACTACAGCATTTCCAACACTTTATATATAACCTAAGTGCATGAAAAAGCTACTGGGATATTTTGTGTTTCATAGAGAAAGTGGAAATGTACAGCGGAAGAGGTATTTTCAAGCTGAAAAATAGACAATGTCAGTTCACTAGGTATCGAACATAAATGACTGTATTGCAGATTTGTGAACAAATTATTGAAATGGTTATACAATTTTTATAGGTTCATAGGTTCATACTACACAGTCAGTCCGGCAGACCATTTGAAGCCTAGTCACTGCAAGTCCCACTGCTTGTCTCTCTATCTATAAGGGCCTGAGAACACAGCCACAATTCACAGGGATGATTTTTATGGATCACCGCCAACTAAGCAAGTTGGCTTTAAAGAGATCTAGTGAGCTACTTTGTTTGATGTGCAGTGAAAGCTTCTTACATAGTTGGGGAAACCTTTGGAAGAGATATCTACTCTACCAACATATCATGTTAATACTGTGATGTAGGTTTAGGTCCTTAGAGTAATTATTGGTGGGACTTCATTTTTAATTTTTTTCAAAGGTGTTGGAGGTGAGTCAGGACTGGGTTTTTCACAGTCCTGTAGGCCATGAAATGGTCACAGCACAACAGCTTATAACAGATAGAGTAAAGTGACAGGGCTTTAAGTCACTCTATGTAATTTAAGATCACATCTGAGATTTTCTTGGTCAAGAATTGTTATGTTTTTTTATTATGTCAATATGTTTGCAAAGGTATCTACCAAAAGGAGCATTATTTTCCATTTGAAACTTGATATGGGAAGACTGGAGAGATAGGATGAGAGTTCTCATCCAGGAAAAAAGAGGTCATTGTTCCCCTCTACTCGACACTCATTAGACCCGTTATAGAGTACAATGCCCCTTTTGGAATGTACCTCACAAGACATCTGCAGCAGCTGGAAAGGCCACAGAAGTGCCTCACAAAGAGGATTACTGGCCTCAAACAGATGCCCTACACTGAGCGTCTCAAAAAACTCCAGCTTTACTCTGTAGCATATCGCCTACTTCGGGGTGATCTCTGCCTAACATATAAAGCTATGTCAAACCCAGAGTTGTTGGACATGCTACACCTAAAGAAATCCCAATTCCTCCGAGCTACATGCTCTAGGGACCTAAACCTTGTCACCACAGTAAACAGGATATGCTGGAGGGATAGATTCCTGTCCCAGAGACTTCCCATACTCTGGAACAATCTACCCATCTATGTCAAGCAAAGTTCCTCATTAACACTCTCCAAGAAAAATCTTGATGAGCGGATGGGAAATAGGAAATACACCCCACGGATCACTTCTGTGGCTCTGCTCGACAGAGGCACAGGAAAATAACTTTCTTGGGAGGCGTAAGCCAGGGAACCTTGTTAGCTAGGCTTACTTTGGCCCTTGGGCCGATAGCCTAGTACCTACCTATGATAACTTCCTTAGATCGGGAGAATGTGCAATTAGTAATTAGCCAGGCAGGTAGAAGGTGTTCCTAACAATAGTCAACACTTTTGGTCTGATAAAAGTTCATTTCCTACAAGTGTGCCATTGTCTCTAATAACAGTATCAGCTTTGAGAGGGATATCATTTTGTGTTAAGCGCAGGAGTGTTCCTGTTTTCTAAAGTGTACTATGTAAATTTTTTTACATTGCCCTGGAGTCTGTGGTCATGACACTAGGTACTAGTGTGCTTTAGGCCTCTTGCAAAACACAGGTATCAAAACAGCTAACAATAGTGAAGACTTTACAAACTTTTTTCACCATAGACCTTTAATAACATCTTGTACATCAAGAAAGTATATATCAAAGAGGAGGAAGCCCAATGTGGAACCCTGTGGGACACTGTTAGTGCTAGGTCTCTTAGAAGATAGTGTGCCACCATCTATCAATGTGTGGGATCTGTCTACGATCCACTTTGCTACCCAGCAGGTTACAGAAGGGGTTATATTTAAGCAGGTGAGCTTTTCAATAATACCAAGGTATTGAATATTACCAAAGGCCTTAGCTAGATCCAGGTAGGCAAAGTGCATCAACTGCCATTATCAACGGTTTCAGTCACCCTCTCAAAAGAGTCCACCAGATTCAGAAGTGAGGACCTCCCTTTTAGAACATCAAGTGTCAAGGGATTGTGGGATCCATAATAATGTACATAATACTGGTGAGACTGATTAATGTGTGGTCTCCAGAGTCAGTAGTAGGCCACCCTTGTGAATGGATATCACTATGGCTGTTATGTAAGCCTCAGGCATGTATCCAGTGAAGAAGCTAAGGCTGAATAGGTTTACAAGGGAACTGGTGACACTATGTTTACTGCTGATTAAGAGACAGCCTCATATATGGTCAGAGCCTACAGGGCTAGTGTTTTTGGTTTTGGAGAGAAAGATTAAGATCTGTTCAGAGGTAATTACTGGGGAGGTAGTGACTGAGGAGTAATGAAGGAAAATGTTTGAGAGAAGGGCATTGAAAAATGGAATTGTATTAATAGTGTGAGTTTTGCCATTTGAGATTAACTCTGTGCAATATTAGGTAGTTTTTTGAGGCTTACAACATAGCTGAAAAAGTCCTAATGATTATCTTTGAAAGAAATGGTGATATTAAGCTTGTATTTGGCTTGTTACTTTTGATTGTATGCCTGAGTTCTTTACATCCCCTTCTGAGTTTATTGAGATAATCCATGTTACCGTACTTTATAATATAACTATCTCTTTTCAATGCCACTCTAAAATTCCATCCACAGTCACCCCCTCTCTGTTTTCACATTGTCTTACTTTGTACCTCTGCTTAATATCTACTCTAACTGTAGTCTGAGACAGATTGCTATTTAACTTTCCTCTCCACCCAGCTTCTTTTACTGCCTACTAAATGTACCCTAATCCATATTCCTGTTTTTCACCACTTACCTCTATAAATTTCTACAGTCATTCCTATTATATACCTAATATCAATTTATCTCTCTCTCTTCATATATGTATATATATATATATATATATATATATATATATATATATATATATATATATATATATATATATATTGCCATAAGACTGTCTTTTGAATATGGCCATACCAAACTCCTCCAAAAGTCTGACAAATCCCAGTATCATATATGTTATCTGTTAGAAATTGTGCTTCTTAAAATTGACTGTCCAAACAAATTCTGGGCAAAATTGGCAAAACAGAATCCTTCTAAAAACTCTGAATAAACTTATCATCAGATTCACAACAAAAAATACAAATTTCTTAGCAATGTTTTAGGGGAGATGAGACGTAGAGGATTTCTCTTTTTCATCTGCAGGACTATGCAGTGTTGTGTAATAAACACAAGATGCTCAAACGGGTTGCTGTACATGTTATTGGAGGTCATGTTTAGCTAAAAGGGGGCATTATATATCTCCCTTCCTACAGAAGCACCAAGAATATTTGTCCAGTGTTTGACATTATCCATTTGATGACTCATACCAACTGCAGCATCATGGGAGATTCAGCAATAACTGCTGAAAACATTGTCACACATCAGTGACACTCTCACAAACCTCAGTCTCACTCTATGTGTTTCTGAACCAAACAGGCTAAATCCCAAAACTAAAAAGTATTTTGACTGGATCTGGAGTTTAACCAGCTCAGATAATTCCAAAATCCCTTGTTCTTAAGCCCTGTCCTAAGTAACCAATCATTACTAATTTATCAGCTTTAAATAATACAGTACCAAAGCCATGATCTTGGTTAGATTATCCCAACATAACTACCATTGCCCACTTCTCCATATTCTTACCAAAACCACTTGGGACAATGTCCTTACTCCACAAAACTTTAATATTACACATGAGTATTATTAATTACCATGCATCTCTACAAAATAAATGGTTCCCATGAAAAATACTAGAAACGTCTTGAGTGATCTACTAGTTGTTTAAATATCAAGATAAGACCTATTTCACTTAACGAAGCTACTCAGTTTAGCACTTACTAATAATACCGCCAAAACAGAACTGTGTAATATATATATATATATATATATATATATATATATATATATATATATATATATATATATACATATATATATCCAAGATAAGCAAGACAAAAGTACACAGACACAGAAACATGCGTGAGTAAAACAACCACCACATAAAAAAGATTATATTCAATAGTAAAGCTGGTAAGAGCTTTCGCTGTATAAAATAGCTTCTTCAGACCAAAAGTGAGAACATACAACATCTACATTTAAACAGAATTACATCACTACCTGTTATACAACTAACCAATCATAGGAATCACATATTTAAAGATACAGGTACATGATGTCTATAAAACATGAAACAAAAAACGTACTTCTAAGAGATATATAAAAAAGAACAAAAATCTAAAAAAATAAGAACATCATATAAGTGTGCAGAAATTACTTCTTCCTCAAACCTCTAGATTTTAAAACTGGGCGTAGAGAGATATGTTCATTTAATCCATGGCCTTTATGAGACTGTAGTGAGATTATCCATCTAATCTCCCTTAACTCAGTCTCATTTTCTACATCCTCCATTCAAATGTCAGTCCCCACCAAATCTATAGCTATAAACTTAAAAGTGTGGTTAGCTCCAAATGTATTAACATGCTTTTCTAGGGTATTAACCACGTTCCCCTGATGTATACAGTAAAGATGGTCTCTGACCCTTTCTTTAAACTTGCGGTTTGTTTTGCCAACATAAAATGAAGAGCATACCTCACAAAAAGTGAGGTACACCACATTGATGGTATTACAATCAGCTGAAGTAGAGAAATGAAACTCCCACCCCCATACCAGGATGAAAACATGTTACATCGGTTTTTAAAAAAATCAGAAAAATTACACTTACACAAATCTTCAGTTTTTGCCCCCTCAATCCAAGTATTGTAGGCATTTTGGTTTAGGTACCCATAGATGCGGAAAGTGTAATTTTTGTGATTTTTCTAAGTACTGATGGAACATTTCTGCTAGTATTAACCATCTACAAGCAAAAGCCAGTATCTCTGCCTATAATCACAGTTTCACAGATCTACTGGCTAACTGCCTGCAACATAGAAAGTAACTTGGTAACTCTTCCTGCTGCCAACAGCAGCATTTTCCAGTAATCCCTGTTATACTGCTGAGAATACAATGGTACATAAGTTATCTGTAGGTCAAATAAATCAAGTGATTTACTACTGTTATTACTTTAAGTGCTAGAACACATATGTTCACATTCATATATGTGTTGCTCTTGTATCCCTTCCTCATGTGCATCAGTTATCATTCAACAATTTTTTTGCTTCCATTGATTCAATAGGAAGGAGTTTGGTGCAATGGTTAAGTGTTTCCCTTACAGATACAATGTACAGGGTTTGATTCTCACATGGGATAATTGGCTAGGCTTAAAATGGTGCACAAGGGCAGTTAGCCTACTGCTAATCTATAAAGAGTAGAGCTGTTACTACTTACCAGATATTCAATTTGAGATAATCTTAAAGAATAATGTGAACTACTTCACTGATTATGAAGTTTCTTCAAAGTATTTTGCTCTTAGTAAGCAGTTTTACTGCTGCATTAAAAAATAACATATAGTAACTAAGAGACTGCTGGTAACATGCTCAAGATGTTCCGAGATAATAATAGTATTTTCGTCTTAAGAGTAATGTTTGCAAGTTTTTTCTTTTTATGGACTAAGAGTAATTATGTGTTTGTGGGCAACTAGATAAAAGGATAACGGTTTGTAATGTGTAGTGTCAGTTACACGAAATTAAAAAAATCCATGTTAATACTATTCACATCCTGAGAAACTTTAAGGTAAACTGAAGCAAGTAAAAAGGTATATAATTTAACCATATTCATTTCAAAATACCTTTCTATACATTAGGGTGTTTCACTGTTTTTTGAGTGCAAGTGCATACCAATATTGAGGTGATGGGGTGAGAAGAATTATATATATATTTTTTGTTGTTGTTGTTGTATGTTATTGAATGAGTCTGACTAATAGGTAGACTGGAAGCTTGTGTCCTGTAAATGCTATATAAAACATTGAACCTGAACAGTGGCTCAACTATCTTTATTCAACTGGCCCAATCATTCGGGGGGGGGGGGGTGAGAAAGCCAGACATCTTTGTGCTAGTAGAGAGTCACTTTTTCTCCTGCCTGGAGTGCCTAATCATCACATTCATTCACCTCTATGGTGAGAGTCTTCTAGTAGGGATCTACCAAGTCCATTGGGGTGACCTGTCCTTTTGCTAGGAACATCCCCTCTCATGATAGCTCTGTGAGCACCGTAATTGCTTCTGCCCTCAGAGTAAATGCCTTTGCATGATAGTTGGGCTAGGCTTCTGCATGTTGTCAGCACTTGCCCACAGGCTCAACCTCCATGGGTGTATTGCCTAGTGACCCACTAGGTGTCATCTAAGTGGGAAGATAGAAATGCTTCTGTACCTACCTGTCTTGCCTCAGGATTGGTGAGCTGACAATAGCTGTTCACTCTGTCCAGCTGAGATAGTTCCTACAGGAACCCAAACTGCTAGTCTACTTCAGGTCACCTGCATTGTAGTCGGGGCTCTATCCCTGTATGCCACAATGCTGGTGTAAATTTTCTATTGTTATGCCAAAGTCATTGCTGAAGAATAGTTTTACTGATGCTAAGTTTGTCTATGTGCGTTCAGTGATGATAGATCAACAACACTAAGAAGACAATGCATAAGGCTAAGGATATTCATGAAGGCTTCTGCAGTACACTTCACTGCACTGCATAATAGGCATAATACAATGGCCACATGAACCATTTTGACAATAGTGGAGCAATTTGCAAAATGAAACACAAGCAGGTATATCAGGGGCTGTTGTTCCTCTAAATGTTACATTTGGCACAATAACCCAAAGCTCTACTCAGTCTTCAAAAGAATTAAACTGCAAGTGTTACAAAGAAGATGTACACCCAGGAGTGGAAAGAAAGGTAGATGGGCATATCCTACAAAACTCATGTGTCAGTGAATGTATAGTAGCATAAGCTACAGACCCATTTATGAGGAGTGTCAGGGAAGCAGATGTGTAATTTTAACAGCTTCTGCACCTGACAGTGAGCTGTATGCACATAGACAATACAGTATAGTAACCCAGGTATTCTAGATCTGGTGCATCCTTGTTTATGTCTACATACCTGGGACAGGAATTTTATATAAAAGGACATGGGGTCCAAATGGAGAGATGATAAAATCAGCAAACAAAGGAAAGTAGTATTGCTGGAAATTAATTCATCCTCAATTCTTGGTGAGTACCTTCATGATATGGGCCCTGTTTTTTTTACAAAATCTCACCAAGGTGACACTGCTATATTAATCGTGTTTTATATAGCATATATCATGGACAGAAGTAGAACAAAAATAAAAAAAGATACCTGGGTGCACAAGTCACAGGATAAAAAAGTGCCCTGGTAGGTACACTGGTGCCAGAACTGGAAGAAATTACAGTGTTGAAGCCTCAAGACACAGAAACATTCCTACAATGGGGTTAGATCAAAGTCAGGGGGAGGATGGCACCCCTGTTGTAGAAGGAAGTAGTAGTCCACAAAAATCACAAAAACTGATAAGCCAAAAATGAGCCATAAATATGATACAGTGGATTATTGAGGATAAGAAAGAAATTATATGTTGTTACTGTTATACTAGAAGCCCACAATTCCTGGACAGAAGATATACAAAAAGATTAAGAGAAAAATTAGACGAAAGAAAAATACTTGTACAAGAAAAATTGTTAAAAGCTTCAAACGTAAATTTCTGTTCATTAATACAACAGATTCATGAACAACATTCTACAGACCAAGAAACCTTGGGCCATTTGGGAAAAGAAACAACTGAGGAAGTGGGAAAATATAAAATCTAGAGATTTTTGAACGGTATAAAAAGGAAATATGAACATGGGAAAGAAAGAGAGATCTGATATGGTGCAATATTTATGTGAAGGAGAAAGCCAAATTAATCAAAACAAAAAAATCAGCCCCAAAAATATTCGAAGAGATATATAGGCAAAGGCACCCACATATGGAAAATTTCACAAATCAAAAAATAAGATCACAAAAGGGGAACATAGAACAGAACATTAGTAAATAAGAAGTTAAAAAAACAGAAGCAAAAGCTATGGAATACCTGCAATGTGAAGGATTTAGTGTAGAAAGTCTAACACAGGTTATATCACAGCATGCTGGAACAGTGAGTTCCCCAAGTAAGGAGAAACAGGAGAAGCAGGAGACATCTGAAGAAGAAACATGGACATGGGAAAGAAAGAGATTTAATATGGTGCAATATTTATGCAAAGCAGAAAGCAAAATTAATAACTGCAGTGATGGTGCTGTGGTAGCATTGTCGCCTCACAGTAAGATGTCCTGTTCGATTCTCAGCTAGAGCGTCTTCTGTGTGGAGACATGCATGAATGGGTGTACCTTCGTTAAAGGTTGTGCGTCAGGGCTGGCAACTCGGCATGTAAAAATCTACTGCCAGTCATTAGCTGACTGGAGTTCTACTGTGGCGACCCCTAACTGGGAAAAACCGAAAGACACAACAACAACAAGAAAGCAAAATTAATAAATACAACAAGAGCAGCGCCAAAGATATTTGAAGATAAATACAGGCAAAGGCATCCGGATATGGAAAATTTTACAATACAAAAATAAGAAAACAAAGAGGGAAAGTAGAAAGGAGGATTAGTAACAGAGAAGTTAAAGAAATAGAAAATGAGGTTATAGATTACCTGCAAAGTGAAGGATTTAATGTCGAAATTCTAACTCTGATCTAACTCTGATAACACCACAACAGGACAGAATAATCAATCCCCAAATTAAGGAGAAACCAGTGGAGTGGGAGACATCTGATCAGTTGTCATATGAAGATACTTTGGAGCCTTCAGTAGGAAACTGGTATAAAAGTTCATTTGGAGTTGCACAGCAAGGGAAGGAACAGGGAACTGTGGCAACTCTGACTCAGTCAATGTTGTGGAGTGACAGGTCAGTGAGTTCCCATATGAAAGAGCAATGGATGACACAGGATGGAACTGAAGAGAATGTGGCACAGGAAGATGCTCTGGAACTTTCTTGTAGAATGCCTACAGGAAATGGAGAACAAAGAATGTGCCCTCAGTTTAAATGAAAATGATCTAAGAGAAGAGTTGCTTGATTCAATAGAGATGGATAGACATATTAAGATCAATGAAAGAAATAGACTACAGGATGTCAATAAGACCCAAAATGTTAGAAGTTTGACAAAACAAATGAACAATAATCAGGTCTGTTCATAGAACTCATGAGATATCATCATCATCATCATCTTTCGGCTTTTCCCGTTAGGGGTCGCCACAGTGGATCATCTCTTTCCATTTCTTCCTGTCCTCTCCATCTTGCTCTGTCACACCAACCGCCTGCATGTCCTCTCTCACCACATCCGTAAACCTTATCTTAGGCCTTCCTCTTTTCCTCTTACCTGGCAGATTCATCCTTAGCATCTTTTTCCCAATATACCCATCATCCCTCCTCAGCACATGGCCAAACCAACGCAATCTTGTCTCTCTTGCTTTGTCTCCAAACTGTCCAACATGAGCTGACCCTCTAATATACTGATTCTTAATCCTATCCATCCTAATCACACCGATTTGACTGGTGATTAGATGGATAGATTAAGAATCAGTATAGAGGTCACACCAGTGCAATCGGTGTGACCCCCTAATATACTGATTCTTAATCCTATCCATCCTAGTCACACCGATTTGCACTCGGTGTGACTAGGATGGATAGGATTAAGAATCAGTATATTAGAGGGTCACACCGATTTGCACTCGGTGTGACCCTCTAATATACTGATTCTTAATCCTATCCATCCTAGTCACACCGAGTGCAAATCTTAACATCTTTAACTCTGCCACATCCAGCTCTGACTCCTGCCTTTTTGTCAATGCCACTGTCTCCAACCCATATAACATAGCTGGTCTCACTACTGTCTTGTAGACCTTTCCTTTCACTCTTACTGGTACCCATCTGTCACAAATCACTCCTGACACTCTTCTCCACCCATTCCACCCTGCCTGTACTCTCTTCTTCACCTCTCTTCCACATTCACCATTACTCTGAACTGTTGATCCCAAGTACTTAAACTCGTCCACCTTTACCAACTCTACTCCCTGCATCCTCACCATTCCTCTACCCTCCCTCTCATTTACACACATATATTCTGTCTTAGCCCTGCTGACCTTCATTCCTCTGCTCTCTGGAGCATATCTCCACCTCTCCAGAGTCTCCTCAACCTGATTCCTACTCTCACTACAGATCACAATGTCATCTGCAAACATCATAGTCCACGGGGCCTCCTGTCTGATCTCATCTGTCAACCTGTCCATCACCACTGCAAATAAGAAAGGGCTCAGAGCTGATCCTTGATGTAATCCCACCTCCACCTTAAATGGGTCTGTCACTCCCACTGCAGTCCTCACCACTGTCACACTACCCTTGTACATATCTTGTACCACTCTTACATACTTCTCTGACACTCTCGACTTCCTCATACAATACCACAACTCTTCTCTAGGCACCCTGTCATATGCTTTCTCCAAGTCTACAAAGACACAATGCAACTCCTTCTGACCTTCTCTGTATTTCTCCAGTAACACTCTCAGAGCAAACATCACATCTGTAGTGCTCTTTCTTGGCATGAAACCATACTGCTGATCACTAATCATCACCTCCCTTCTTAACCTAGCTTCTACTACTCTCTCCCATAACTTCAAGCTGTGACTGATCAATTTTATCCCTCTGTAGTTACTGCAGCTCTGCACATCAACCTTATTCTTAAAGATAGGTACCAAAACACTTTTTCTCCACTCCTCAGGCATCCTCTGATTTTTCCAAAATTTCATTAAACAATCTAGTTAAAAATTCCACTGCCATTTCTCCTAAGCACCTCCATGCTTCCATCGGGATGTCATCTGGGCCAACAGCCTTTCCATTCTTCATCCTCTTCATAGCTGTCCTTACTTCCTCCTTGCTAATCTGTTTCACTTCCTGATTCACTATCCCCACAGCATCCAACCTTCTCTCTCTCTCTCTCTCTCTCATTCTCTTCATTCATCAGCCTCTCAATATACTCTTTCCATCTACTCAACACACTCTCCTCTCTTGTGAGTACCTTTCCCTCACTATCCTTTATCACCCTTACTTGCTGCACATCTTTCCCACCTCTGTCCCTCTGTCTAGCCAATTGGTACAGGCCCTTTTCTCCCTCTTTAGTGTCCAATCTCTCATACAACTCTCCATACGCCTTATCCTTAGCTTTCGTCCCCTCTCTCTTTGCCATGCACCTCATCTCCTTATACTCATGTCTACTTTCTTCATCTCTTTGACAATCCCACTTCTTCCCCAGCCTCTTCCTCTGTATACTCTCCTGTACTTCCTCATTCCACCACCAGGTCTCCTTGTCCTACTTCCTCTGTCCAGATGTCACACCAAGCACCTTTCTAGCAGTCTCCCTTACTAGTTCTGGTGTAGTTACCCAGCTATTTGGTAACTCTCCACTGCCTCCCAGTGCCTGTCTTAACTCTTCCCTAAACTCCACTTCACAATCACCCTTTTTTAACTTCCACCATTTAATCCTTGGCACTGCTTTCACACTCCTCCTCCTCTTCTTGATCACCAACATCATCCTACAGACCACCATTCTATGCTGCTTAACTACACTTTCCCCTGCCACCACTTTACAGTCTCCAATCTCCTTCAGACTGGCCCTCCTACATAGGATATAATCCACCTGTGTGCATCTTGTACATCACCCTATGCTCCTCCCTCTTCTTAAAATACGTATTCACCACAGCCATGTCCATCCTTTTCGGAAAATCCACAATCATCTGACCTTCTGCATTCCTCTCCTTAACACCATACCTACCCATCACTTCCTCATCCCCTCTGTTCACTTCACCAACATGCCCATTAAAGTCTGCTCCAATCACTAGTCTCTCACCCTTGGGTACACTCATCACAACTTCATCCAACTCACTCCAAAATTTCTCTTTCTCATCCATCGCACACCCAACTTGTGGAGCATATGCACTAACAACATTCATCATTACACCATCAATTTCGAGCTTCATAAACATCACTTTGTCAACCACTCTCTTCACGTCTAAAACACTCTTGGCATATTGTTCCTTTAGTATAACCCCTACCCCATTTCTCCTGCCATCCACACCATGATACAACAATTTGAACCCGTTTCCTAAACACCTGGCCTTACTTCCCTTCCATCTGGTCTCTTGCACGCACAATATATAAACCTTCCTTCACTCCATCATATCAGCTAGCTCTCTTCCTATACCAGTCATACTGCCAACATTCAAAGTTCCTACCCTCACTGCTACACTCCTTACCTTCCTCCTCTTTTCCTGCCTTCGGGCATGCCTTCACCCTCCGCTTCTCCTTCGGCCAACAGTAGCCCAATTTCCGCCAGGACCCTGTTGGCTAACAGTACTGGTGGTGGTCATTGTTAACCCGGGCCTCGACTGATCCGGTATGGAAATATGAAATTTTCGCGTCATAAGTTATGTGGCAGAATTTTTACGCCGGATGCCCTTCCGGATGCAACCATCCCCATTTATACGGGCTTGGGACCGACACAAAGAAATGCACTGGCTTGTGCATCCCCAGTGGCTGGGTTATAGAACTCATGAGATATAGAACTCATGAGATATAACATAATTAATAGGATATATTACTGTGCGGCTAAATTAATAACAAATGAAGTTTTATGACAAAAACACAGGGAAGTAAGGAAAGGAAGGGGAGAAACAAATGCCATCATGGAAGTATCGAACAGAGAAAACTATAAAGCAATTAAGACAAGAAGTTTCACTGCTGGAAAAGTACAGAAGAGGGAACAGATAAAAATATTCAGAAAGATACACATGATAAAAACAACATGCACTGTCAAAACAGATCAGGATCTATGGTATACT
This sequence comes from Protopterus annectens, assembly GCF_019279795.1. Taxonomy (NCBI): domain Eukaryota; kingdom Metazoa; phylum Chordata; order Ceratodontiformes; family Protopteridae; genus Protopterus; species Protopterus annectens. The sequence continues at coordinate 1,310,593,894 of NC_056732.1, forward strand.
ATTGGAAATAAACTAAAGATATTAGTACAGGCAAAAAAAAACTTAAAAGATATGCAGATGAATATAAAGGAAAAGTACAAAATAAGCAATTTATTCATTTTTTTTTTTTTTGTTAGACATTTTTTTGGGGGGAATTTATTGATGACCTAAAAAAGTTTTATGGAGAATTGGAAAAACAAGGCAAAAGGAATTAAAACACAGCAAAAAAAAAAGAAAGAAAGAAATAGACACATTTTGGTGAAATACCTATGAAGATCATGTGGAACATAACAAAGATGCTGAATGGATAGAAGAAGTAAAAGAAAGAATAAGAAGTTCAAATGTACAGGATTGAAATAAAATTAAGAAAAGCTCCTAAATGGAAACCCCAAGGCCCAGATGCACTACTTAAGTTCTGGCTAAAAGTGTTAACATCTTTACATGAAGATTTAGCTATGAGTAAGAACTATTTATATGCTCACCCTGAACAGACACCAACCTGGTTAACAACAGAAAAAACAATATTCCTCCTTAACAGCAAGCCTGCAGGCTATCCTAAAAACTATAGACCAATATCTTGCCTTCCGATGATGAATAAACTATGCACTGGAATTGGTGCCAATATAGTTTATTGTCATTTAGACAAAAACTCAATCATGGCAATAGAAGAAAAGGGTAGCAGAAAGTCATATGGAACAAAGGATCAGTTGTTGTTAAATAAAAGTCGTAATGGTGAACTGTAAAAAGGAGAAGAATCTAAGTATGTCATGAATAGGCTACAAAAAAGCATTTGACAGCATCCCACTTTCATGGATAAAAGAGTGCTTACAAATATATAAGATGCATCCTATACTGATCAATTACATTACAGTGACCATGAAAAAGTGGCAAACCACTTTGCAGTTAAGCCATGATAAAGGACAAATTATTATTCCAGGGATAAAAATTCATAGGGGGATATTCCAGGGTGACTCTTTGTCACCACTGCTGTTTTATCTTGCCCTTAACCCCTTAAACTGTCTGCTTAACAGATTAAGTCATGGCTACAATTTGGATTCCAGAAAACAACAAATTGTAAAGACTTCTCATCTTCTTTTTGTGGATGAGTTATAACTACATAGTTCGTCGGATGAGGAACTGAAAGCACAACTACAAATGGTCAAAACTTTCTCAGTTGATATGAGTGCCATTTGGTCTTGATAAATGTGCAAAAGCAACGTTTAAACCAGGAAATCTGCAGCACCAAGAAAATATCAGTCTGGGACAGGAATGTGATATAAAAGAACTTGAGCAGGAGGGAGTGTATAAATATTTGGGATTTGATGAAGGATCAGCAATAAAACATGAACAAATGTGAATAAACTTAATAAGGAATATATTAGAAGGCTAAAATTAATATTGAAAACAGCTCTGACATCTACGAACAAAGTCCAGGCTATAAACCAATTTTCACTTCCTGTCCTAATTTACAGTTTTGGGGTGATTGACTGGACCCAAAAATTAATGGATCAGTTGGGCAGGAAAACAAGAAAAATGCTTCATGTTTATCAAAGTATTTATAAAAATCAGTGTATACCAAGATTATATATTTCCTGCTCTGAATGAGGTATGGACCTTCTTGAAATTGATTGCATGTATAAATCTGCAATCATGGGACTGCATACATATCTACTGACCTCACAACATCCAAACTTAGTGAAAGTTTTAAAACAAAGGGAGAATAAGTCTAAGATGACTTCCCTGATTAGCTTCCCTGATTAGTTTAGTAGAAGCATATCGGTGTCAAGCGGGAATGGAAATCAAACCAGAAGTAGATAAAAATCAGGCAGCAACTGAACGTGCCAAAAACAAAAATAAGAATATAAGGTGAATATCAGATGAGAAGGCAAGAAATGTGGAAAATGCATAAATATAGTTACAAGTACAGAAAACTCTGGGAACAATCCCATGTCGATCAGGACCGAATGCAGGAATGGTTAAGGAGGTGAGTTTAAAGCAAACTATGGAAGGTTAATATTGGCGATCCAGGATAGTGGATTACATACACATTGGTTCACAAAGTCCATTGAACACGTGGGAAAATCAGACAAATGTAGGATTTGTAAAACAGAACCGGAAACAGTCACACATCTTGTTGGGTGTGATACACTGTTTATTTATTTATTTATATTTATTTAACATTTGTTGACTGGGAAAGTCCAACTAGGACAGACCCTATTTTCAGCGAAGGCCTGGGGAGAAACACTCTAGAGGGGGTCTATATTATGTTATCGCAAAACAACAGAAAATGGAGACAGCATGCCCAGTCAAAACTTAAAGCCAAAAAACAACAAAGGCAATGCTAATAAAGAGCAAACTAATGACCAGATGTCCAACCACTACGCTTTATTAAATCCACAAACAAAAGAAGGAAAGCACATTAATGCTTAACTTGATCACCAGATTTTTGTCTAATCTCCTCAGACTTCTTGTTTGTGGATTTAATAAACTGTGGTGGTTGGACATCTGGTCATTTGTTTGCTCTTTATTAGCGTTGCCTTTGTTGTTTTTTACGTTATTGAAAAATGTGTTCATCGAACATTTATTCGCTGACCAGTAAACAGCGAAAGCACTAATCTCCAAACGGCCACTTCAGCGAATGTTTTCTCATAATACAGACCCTCCAGAGATATGTATTTGGAATGTGGGAGGAAACAGGAGTACCCGGAGGAAATACACGCGAACACAGGGAGTACATGTAGGCTCCACACAGAAGGCACCCCGACCGAGAATCGAACCAGAGAAATTCTTGCTGTGAGGTGACAATGTTAACTGCTGCACAACTGCGCCACCCAAAATGAATGTATCAATGCATTAACAGATGTTGCTACAGACTTAGTAATGGTAGGAAGACTGTATACTGAAAGGCATAATAATGTGGCAAGAGTGTTGCATTAGGGCTTGTGCAAACATTATAATATCGAAATAGCCGAGAAGCATTGGAAACGTCAGCCACAAAGCATTATAGAAAATGATGAAGTTTATATCACATGGGATCAGCCATTACTAACAGTTCAAAAAATAGATAAGAGAAAAACAGATATAGTATTCCAGGAAAAGAAGACAAAAGTAACATTGATCATTGAAATTACTTATACCCAGTGACTACAGTGTCTTACTTACAGAGAGACACAAAGTCATAAAATACCAGGATTTACAGGCAGAAAAGAGGGCAATGTGGAAAAAGGGTACCCAGACAGTTGCAACAGAGCTAGAAGCAATGGGTCTTATAAAAAATAATTTACAGTCATACTTAGATATAATACCGATACATGTAACTCCATATGAATTGCAAAAGGAGTCAACACTGGACATATTGTGGATGCTGTGAAGAGCACTTCTAGCTGACATCAAAGACTGAAACAACACTAATTTCATGGACTTCGTGGTTTGACTTAGGAATGAGATCCATTCCTGTCATAGTATTAGAAACCCAAAAGACTTGGAAAAATTGAAATGGAAGTAACCCAGGTATTCTAGCTGTAGTGCATCCTTGCCTATGTGTGTTCACCTTGAAGGCACACACCTTAACACCCTTAATACAGACTGGATGATACACTGTTCTTGCATATCCAAATGGCTGCACAGCTGAAAACATTGAGTATACATCACTCCCCTCTCAGATATGATTGGCAGTATCAGCTACCACTGGATCCAAACCCCATCTCAACTGTGGACATGCATGAGTACTACTGTTGTTCCATATTGTACTGCAACCACACAACAGTCAAAGCTCTCCTCTTTCCCAACATTATTCTCTCTTTTTTACTTTCCCATCACCTCATCTAGCTTCTCCTCCTGAACTTTTTTCTGACTCTTCTTACTTTTCATATGTCCGTTCTCTCTGCTCTGTTCTAATTTTCAGCCTCTTCTTACTCCCTTTCCTCCTCCTTTGACATTTACAGCTCTCTTAAAATGTCCTCCATACTGCAATGTTTCTCTTAATATTTTCCCTGCACTCCATCATTTCAGTTAACACTTCCCTGCATACCATCATTTCAGTTACTTCCCTGCACACCATCATTTCAGTTAACACTTCCCTGCACTCCATCATTTCAGTTACTTCCCTGCACACCATCATTTCAGTTAACACTTCCCTGCACTCCATCATTTCAGTTAACACTTCCCTGCACACGATCATTTCAGTTAACACTTCCCTGCACTCCATCATTTCAGTTAACACTTCCCTGCACACGATCATTTCAGTTAACACTTCCCTGCACACCATCATTTCAGTTAACACTTCCCTGCACTCCATCATTTCAGTTACTTCCCTGCACACTATCATTTCAGTTAACACTTCCCTGCACTCCATCATTTCAGTTACTTCCCTGCACACCATCATTTCAGTTAACACTTCCCTGCACACGATCATTTCAGTTAACACTTCCCCGCACTCCATCATTTCAGTTAACACTTCCCTGCACTCCATCATTTCAGTTAACACTTCCCTGCACACCATCATTTCAGTTAACACTTCCCTGCACTCCATCATTTCAGTTACTTCCCTGCACACTATCATTTCAGTTAACACTTCCCTGCACTCCATCATTTCAGTTACTTCCCTGCACACCATCATTTCAGTTAACACTTCCCTGCACTCCATCATTTCAGTTAACACTTCCCTGCGCACCATCATTTCAGTTAACACTTCCCTGCACTCCATCATTTCAATTAACACTTCCCTGCACTCCATCATTTCAGTTAACACTTCCCTGCACTCCATCATTTCAGTTAACACTTCCCTGCACACGATCATTTCAGTTAACACTTCCCTGCACACCATCATTTCAGTTAACACTTCCCTGCATTCCATCATTTCAGTTACTTCCCTGCACACCATCATTTCAGTTAACACTTCCCTGAACTCCATCATTTCAGTTACTTCCCTGCACACCATCATTTCAGTTAACACTTCCCTGCACTCCATCATTTCAGTTAACACTTCCCTGTGCACCATCATTTCAGTTAACACTTCCCTGCACTCCATCATTTCAGTTAACACTTCCCCGCACTCCATCATTTCAGTAAACACTTCCCTGCACTCCATCATTTCAGTTACTTCCCTGCACACCATCATTTCAGTTAACACTTCCCTGCACTCCATCATTTCAGTTATTTCCCTGCATACCATTATTTCAGTTAACACTTCCCTGCACGCCATCATTTCAGTTAACACTTAGGTTCATAGGTTCATAGGTTCATACTAGGCTATCTGCCCTAGGGCATTTATAAGCCTAGCCAGAGTGTGTTTGGCTTTCGCCACCCATTTTAAATGAATTTTGCTATGTCCTTTTTCGAGGTTAGTATACTGTGCATCTGTCTAACAGTGACACAGAAGTGATACCCGGGGTAAACCTACGATCTCCCATCCACTCATCAAGATTCCTCTTGAAGAGAGTCAATGAGGGACTCTGCCTAACCTGGACTGGGATTTTATTCCAGAGTGAAGGGAGCCTCTGGGTTATGAATCTGTCCCTCCAGCATGTCCTATTTATTTCAGTGCTGAGGTTCAAGTTTCTCGAGCACGTAGCTCGATGGGATTTGGATTTTCTGAGGTGCAGCACGTCCATTAATTCCAGGTTGGACATGGCTTTATATGTCAGGCACAGATCGCCTCTGAGCAGGTGGTATGCCACTGAGTAGAGCTGGAGTTTCTTTAACCGGGCAGCATATGGCATCTGTTTGAGCCCTTTGATCCTCTTGGTGAGGTACTTTTGGGGTCTTTCCAGTTGTTGCAGGTGTCTGGTAAGGTACATACCAAAAGGGGCATTGTACTCAATTATGGGCCTGATGAGGGATGAGTAAAGAGGCACGATGACCTCCCCTGATCTAGATGTGAATCCCTTCATGATTAGGTGGGCTATATAAATTTTTTTTCTAACCACTTTGGCCATGTGGTTGTCAAATGAGACATTGCTATCAACTTGGGTCCCCAGGTCCCTAATTACTTCTTCCGTACTTAATGGATTACCACCTATGTGGTAATTTGTGGGCACTTTGTTTTTGCCAAAGGGGATGACTATGCACTTTTTGGCATTTAGCTTGAGGCCATGGCTCTGGCACCAGTTGTCTGTTTCTATGAGGCCCTTTTGTAGGATGCTTGTGTCAGCTGGAGAGTCAATTATGGCACCCAGTTTGCAGTCATCTGCGAACTTGGTCAGCCACAGTCCTTCCGTGTTGGCCTGTACGTCCGAGAAATATATACCGAACAAGAGAGGTCCCAGGACTGAGCCTTGTGGGACGCCACTTGTAACTGGTTTGGAGTCTGACATGGCTCCAGCAATTCTAACCATGTGGGTTCTGTCCTTGAGCCAGTTTGCAACCCATCTAGTGACATAGGCGTTTATATTTAAGTTGGTGAGCTTATCTATAATGCCCGAGTGGGGTATTGTATCGAAGGCTTTTGCGAGATCCAGGTAGGCTGTGTGGACCACCTTCCCCTCGTCAATGGCCTTGGTGACTGTTTCAAAGAAATCGACCAGGTTTAAGAGGCAGGATCTGCCCTTAACAAAGCCGAACTGGGTAGGATCCAGTGTCTGTAGGTCCCCAATATCTTTATTTATGAGGTCCATGATGATCCTTTCCATAGCTTTGCAGACCAAGCTAGTCAGGCTTATGGGGCAATAGTTTCCAGGATCCGTTGAGGCACCACCTTTGTGGAGAGGGACCACTGTTGCTGTACGCCACTCTTTGGGTACATATCTTGTAGTAAGGCTGAGACTGAACAGTAGTTTTATGTTTGGGTTTAGCTCTTCTTGGAGTTCATGTAAGACGCAGCCCGGGACACCGTCTGGTCCCATTGATGCTGTGTTTTTTGCTTTGGAGAGGGCGGCTCTTACCTGAGCATCTGAGATGTCAGGGGAGCAGCACTCTGCTGGGATAGATATTTGCCCTTTTGGTGGGGGGGGGAGAAGTTTGCGCTGCACCTGTCAGCTAGGATGTTGGCAATGTCTGTGGGTTCAGTGTATTTTTTGTCATTTTGGACTAATTCTGAGCATATCTGGGAATCCCACCCAGGTTCCTAACATAACTAAAGAAAGCCTTCTGATTATCCTTAGTGTCCTGTGCAATTTTTCTCTCGAAGCTGGCCTTAGACGATTTTATGAGCGCCCGTAGTTTTTTGCTAATACTGATCAGAGATGCCTTCCCTTTTTGTAATTTTGCTCTATCATGTAGTAGCTTCCTCCTTCTATTGTATAGTTTGTTTATGGCTGGGGTCCACCAGACAGGACGCCTGCCTTTGGAGGAATGGGTCTTGGTTTTATTTGGGATTGCATGATCCATGCATTCCTGAAGGTGTTCATAGAATGCATTTATAAAGGATTCTGCGGTCTGGGCCATATTTTCCACAGGCCCGGGAGCTTTGAAGGATTCCACCTCGGTTTTGAGGAGTGTGAAATTTGCTTTAGAGAAGCTTTTCACTGTGGTTTTCTGGGCATGGGGTGGGGTCGGGATGTGAATATCCAGTGAGATTAGTTTATGGTCTGATCCTACCAGTGAGGGATACACTTCTGGTCTGGAGCATAGAGTCCCCATGTTGGTGATGATCAGGTCCAGTATGTTTTCCCCTCTTGTGGGAGTGGTAACAAGTTGTTCCATAGCATTTGAGTTTATAAATTCTAGGAACCTTTGGGCTAGGGTGTTGGAGCTACAGAAATGCTCCCAGTCTATGTTTGGGTAGTTGAAGTCGCCCAATATAATGGTGTTTGGAGAGACCTTCATATTTTCCAGTGTTCTCAGAAAGGCCGAGTGGGGTTCCTGGGTTTGGGAGGGTGGTCTGTAGCAGGCTATAAACTGGAAGGCAGTTTTACCCACAGTTAGTTGCACATGGATAGTCTACGATGCTTCATGCTGTGCCTGCACTCCATCATTTCAGTTACTTCCCTGCACACCATCATTTCAGTTAACACTTCCCTGCACTCTATCATTTCAGTTAACACTTCCCTGCACACCATCATTTCAGTTAACAGTTCCCTGCACTCCATCACTTCAGTTACTTCCCTGCACACCATCATTTCAGTTAACACTTCCCTGCACTCCATTTCAGTTAACACTTCCCTGCACACGATCATTTCAGTTAACACTTCCCTGCACATCATCATTTCAGTTAACACTTCCCTGCACTCCATCATTTCAGTTAACACTTCCCTGCACATGATCATTTCAGTTAACACTTCCCTGCACTCCATCATTTCAGTTAACAGTTCCCTCTACTTCATAATGTCTGTTAACTTTTCCTCAATACTGCAAGGTTTCTGTTAACATTTCCCTTGGTACTTCATCTTTTTTGTTAACATTTCCCCTGTTTTCCATGATTTCTGTTAATATTTCATTTGTATTCCATTATTTCTGTTACAATTTCCCCCATACTCTATCATTTCTGTTAAAGTGCCCCCTCTACTCCAAATTTTCTGTTAACATGTCCTCTGTGTTCCATCATTTCATTCAAAACAACTCCTTAAATCACACCTTCAAGAAAACCATATATGTGATTGCAACAACCATCCTTGAACCCACCTTCTCCAGCCTACTACTCCATTCCCCCTTACCAAATACGTTTCCACAGTCTTATACTACACCCCTAGGCAGATTTGAATACAGTATATATATATATCTGGTACAATCTTACCTCTATTATGTTGATTGTATATATACTATTCCTATGCTTAACTACTATGTTTTTGAGAACAATTTTCCGCTAACAACTTGTCAAACTCTTTGACCATTGTTAACACTTAATGCTACTATTAACCACTGTTAAACCTTGCTAACTATTTTTTCTGAATTTTAAATAACAACTGCTCAAACTCTCTGAACTACTGTTAATTCTATAACTATTGTTAGTATTGTGAAACTTTTTTTTAACTATTGTTATTAAAATACTCTGTAACATGTGAAGCTTTTCTCCCCAGGACTCCACTGAAAAAGGACACCTATTGTCCAGTCGGTCAATCCTGGTAAACAAATGTCAAATAAAATAATAAAATAATAAATACATTTCTGTTATTTCCCCTGTACTCCATCATTTCTATGAACATTGCACCTGTACACCATCATTTCCATCCTTTGTCATTCTAGCACTCCACTTCACCACTCTCCAGCTTCTTAGCACCATAACTTACCTTAACACAGTCATGGTGAGCACAGTGCCAGAACATAACAATACAGTATGACACATCAAGTGGCAGATGAAGAGTGTGATACCTTAACACTAGCGCCCCTATATTTTGTCCAGCTTATGTCCAGTCTTATTTGACAGAAGTGCATTGGGTCATCTACTGATTGCTTCACTCCTCACTTTGTAGCTTGTAACATGTCCTTATATGCATTAGACAGATATGAGATTTAACTGAAAAACAATATTAAGGAGGGTATTTAAGGAAGTGATGTGGAAGGCATTATTTGTCTGATGAAGTCTCTGTGGTGAGACAAAAGCGCTCACCTTATTTTACTGGCTTTTTACATTTTAATAAATTCTTAAAGCTGTTTAGTTACAGCTGGAGTCCTTTCAACATTTATTTCTTTTCAGTAAAAAATTATAGTGTCAGACTGCAGTTTTACTAGAAGAACTGTGAATATAACTGATATGCCAGCAGTCTGGTCTGCATACTGTGCTTGTGACTGATTATCTGTGGTGGACAGTAGCTAGGCACTCCCTTTCCTGGTACATTGCATCTTTGTGGGATTTGCTGCTGACAAAATGTGGTAGTCTGGTGGGCAACAATACTCAGGCAATATGTATTGTTAAGTACTTTGCATCTGTTTACCTGTTCCTAGGATCAATAGCCTTTAGAGGTTTGCACATATTTTCTTTAAGATACTCACACCTCTACCATTTTACTAAGGATATGCTATCTAATTCATTCCGAATGACTTGACAATTTTTTGTTCTTCCCATTTTCCACACCTACTAGGGGAGTAACTAATGACATATAAAATAAGCCAAACTTACTGGACACAATTTTAAACTGTACATTTTGTTAACTGGGTAGTCAGCTGAGATATGGTCCATGTTAAGTGGAGGCTGAGGAGCACTACCTGGTCAGAGCCACATCCAGCACAATGCAACCAAGGCAGGCAGCTGCCTCAGGCCCAGTGCTGGCTGGGTGCCTAGACAAGGTATGAAAATAAACACAATTATTTAATCTTTAAAAGACTGGTAAGCCCAGTAAAAACATCTGCATCACATATTTAGGAAGCCCTCAGCACATACATCCACATCACTTATTTAAGACGTGCACAAGAGCTTCGACCAGGATGCACCTCTTTCTTTCTTCTAGCACTGGTGGATTTACAAAGCAACAGCAGATTTGTCAGACAGGAGGGCAGCATACATAAAGAGCAAAATACTCAGTAGATATTGTAGCAGTGATAAACAAATGCAAAGGTACTAGTACTGAGTGTGTGTGTGTGTGTGGGGGGGGGGGGGTGTAAAATGCCCCAGTTAAGTGCATGTGACTTTGCTCAGAGTCAAACCCGTGAATCTTATCTACTAGGAGGCAAGAGCCTTAATCCTTCAGACCAACCTGCTAGGCCTCCTTTGAGATACACACACACACACACACACACACACACACATATATATATATATATGTGTGTGTGTGTGTGTGTGGATTCATATCACTTCACTGAAAGACCATTTCACTGAGACCAAATCACCTAAAGTTCATTTCACTGAAAGATAATTTCACCTAAAACTCATTTCACTCACAAGTAGTACTCTAAGGCAAGTCAAAGGTATATGTCCTTTTCCCCACTGTAGTCCGATCCTGGTGTTAGTATATATAGTTGGGGGGGGTAGCCCCCCGGTTAATTTGGTTTTCTGTTGTCTGGTTTCATTTTACATTATTTGGTAAAACCCAACTAGGTGGAGGGCTGTGCCCCCTACACCCCCCAATGTGGGGGGCTGTGCCCCTACACCCCTCTAACTATATATACTACCACCAGGATCGCACTACAGTGGGGAAAAGGACATATACCTTTGACTTGCCTTATAGTACTACTTGTCAGTGAAATGAGTTTTAGGTGAAATGAACTTTAGGTGATTTGGTCTCAGTGAAATGGGTGTCAGTGAAATGGTCTTTCCGTGAAGTGATATGAATATATATATATATATATATATATATATATATATATATATATATATATATTTTTTATATATATATATATATATATATATATATATATATATATATATATATATATATGTTTTGCTTTGTTTTAAATAATTGAGGATTACAGTTTGCCAGTGTCAGTTATAGGGTTTTATTGTTTTATGGTTCATAGTTAATGTTAGCATGGCAAGAGGTAGCACACTTGCCTTTGGTGCAGAATGCTGTGGGTTCTAGTCCCACACCAGGTAGATCAATTCCTGACACTGCAGTACAGCATATAAGAGTATTGCCCTCCTGAGAGTGTTGTCCTTCAGATGAGACCTTAAATGAAGGTCCCTTCTGTCTGAGCTAGTGGTAACTCAGGTGGATGTGATGTAAAAAATCCCATGGCTGCTATCCAAAAGAGTAGAGACAGTTCCTTGATGCTCTGGCCAAATTTCCCCTTATAGTATAAATACCACCTTGGGTCTTCCCTGAAAAAAGGCCACTAGCCTAGTGGGAATAATCCATTTAATAAAGGATAATTCTAGTAAATAAATGCATGTGCTGATTCAAAACCTGTTACTCTGTTAACTTTTAAGTGATTCAGAGTAGTTTGCTCTTATCTGTCTCCACTTTTGCAGAACATCTCTGATTTTGCCTCGTATTTCTGCCCTGTTCATGAGCAGGCTACTTAACCGAACAGTACTTTGGGACAACTGGAAATTTGGGCTAGGCTCTTCAATAGTTCCCTGGAGTGTAAGCCACTCAGCTCATAGCCGTACGTATCTGCATTAAGTGCTAGACAGGCTACCTAATACAAGAGTTAATGTCTGGAAATTAGTAATTCTGGCTGGATTCTAAAAGAAGCCTTAGAATATAAAGCACAGTACTGTTTTGTTTGATGCTATAAATTGTTCAGTACCTATGAGCCTGAGTACCTATAAGTATAAGGAAGGAAGTTGATTGTAGTAAATATGAACATCATCATACTTGAGAAGGGATTGACTTTTATACCTACATCTACAGGGAGCATCTCTGACTTTTTAACAGAATTAAGACTTTTTACAAGGAAATTAAATGTGAAACGTATATTCCCTGGAACAAAAGATAAAAATAAAAGTAAGAGCAATTATTTTCATAAATCAAGCATTTATACCTTTAAGTAATAATGTTGTCTCAGCATTTGAAAAGGCATGTGAGAGTGATTTATATGAAATATTTTTAATAATAATTTTAAGAATTTTTTTTTTTAATTTGAATGTGGATGAGCAGCAAGCTCTTAATGCCCTTGAAATGAATCGAGAGATTGTTATTAAACTTGCTAACAAAAGGAGTGGAATTGTTATAATGGATAAGACGCTTTATACAGACAGCATGTTGTTGTTACTATTTGATTTAATGGTCTATGAGGTTATTACACAAACAGCTTTGAGTAAAATGATTTGTAAAGTTAATAATGACATATACACTATGCATTTAAATGGTTATTGAAGCATAGACATATTGAACTTTTTTCACACCCCTAAACCTATTGCACCTATTTATTATGGTCTTCCGAAAATACAGAAAGATCAACAGAATCCATCTATGAGACCTACTGCTTCAGCGAGAGGATGGCTAACAGAGCCAATATCCTGTTATCTTGAGTGTGTACTGAAAAGATTATTTAAAAATTTCTTCAAGTTGCATTATTGATAGTAGACTTTTTACAACAGTTTTAGGAATGGCATCAATTATATGAACAACAAGATGATTATACATTTGTTACATTAGATGTAGATTCATTATTTACGGTCATACTTAATGATATTGAGGTTGATTATGTTGGACAATATTTAAATGTCCATAGCCAATTAACTAACAGTACCATTCAAGCTACTTGTGAACTTTTAGAGATGGTACTTTTCAATAATGTGTTTTTGTTTGATGTAAATTTATATTTACAGAAACAAGGTCTAGCTGTTGGTACTCCAGTGGCAAACACCTATGCAAATATCGTTATGATAATGTGGGAGAAGGAATATGTGTTTTTGGAGAAAAATACATATCTTCATTATATATTTTTACAATTTGTTGATGATATATTTATGATTTGAGGTAATGATGAAAAAGAATTAGATATGTTTTTGGAATATCTAATGAATAGCATTGTTTTTTTTTATGCTTCAAGAAATGCTTTTCAACATATGACATTAATTTCTTAGATATTAATATAATGAAATGTGACAATGAATTACATAATAAAATATATATAAAAGAAACTAAGAATAATACATGCCTACATAGATTGAGTATGCACCCAAACACATATGTAATAATAGGGTCTATATTAAATAAACAAACGCTTAAAATGTTGAGTATGACAAGATTGACACAATTTAAGCGAACGCTTATTTAACTGAAACACAAACTTACCGAAAATCAAAATATCGAATGATTTTGTTTGGCCATCACCTTCACCCTAGTGACGTAACAGGCTACAACGCATTAAACAAAAATAAACGTGTAAAGTGACTACCTGCATTATAAATCTATCAACTACCTAAGAAGCTATCCTACCACTATACACACCCTAAATGTGAAATATCCACTGTGCAAAACATTAAACATAAATTATGTAGTAATAAACCATGACATTATCCCAAAGTGTGCTCGATGGTGAACATTAGAGTTAGCGTTACACTTTCAGAAGAATTGCAACAGCCCGAAGAAACTCCTGTGTAGTGTATTGATCTTTATGCTGTAGTACCTGCTGCAGTCTTTCACATTTCAAAATTGTTTTCCTTTTTTTAGGAGATGGGAGGAGAAGCAGACTGTAAATGGAGTCTAGTCTCATTTACCCTGTTCTGCTCTCTAACAAGTAGAGATAACACAGACGAGATATCAGCAATACGCCGTCCAAGTAAACATCGAATGCGTCTATGCCATCCCTCAACCTGATTTTGTGTTCAAGGTAGACAAAGTGCATTCAATTCAGATACATTCCAGAACGCAATACTGAACATAGGAGGGAATCTGGAAATAGCAGATAACCTAGTATTTTGCTTTCTAGGCCGACCCATGACATATGTATTTGAGAAATAGGAAAGTAACTGTTTACCCTCATTAGGAAAAGATTCACTCAACTGTAAAAACGCTGTTACTACATCATCTACTGCTAAAAATGACAAAGCGATCAGCTTTTTTACCTTTATTTGAAACATCACAGACCTTCCATACAATGTTGCTAGTCCTAAACTTTGTAACTTTCTCCAGATAGCTTGAGCGAAATGGAACAGACAACCTTTTGAATGTACACCAGGAAAGTTTTGTTTTATACTACGAATTGCTGCCATCTCAAAATCAGTTAAAATAAATCTAACTGAAACATTCACAACAGCCTCTCTTAACAACACATTGAGACAGTCCCACATAAAATTGTAGCATTTGAAGGATTTCTTTGACATCAAGCAGAATACTAATGGTACACACTTTTTATTTTTGCCAACTATAATAAGTGCATGAATGCTATATAGTTGTCTACACAATCTACCTCTTGTTAAAAACACACCATTCATCAACCACATAGGGGATTTACTTAAATCCCTGAGGTTTTCAACAGTCAAAAATACTAAAACATGTATCTTGTTTGCAAGGTCAGTCTTTCTTTTCTGCAGAAATTTACCTCCTTTTAGGGTACATTCACTTGGGTTTACAGTATCTAAAGTACTACTAGCAGTGACATAACTTCGCACTGCAGAACGGCGGACCCTGTTTACTTGCTGTAACATTGATCGCCTTGTTGGAAGTGAGGCTGTATACTCTGTAGATGTAGATGCACAAATGTCATCTACAACTAAAGCAGGGGTATCCTGACATGTACAAGCTGTTTCTTTTAATTTATCACAGGCAATATATCTTTCAACATCACAAGCATCAGAGGCATGATGATGCCCTGTACATTTTAATAGTGCTTCACCGTGCATTTCTCTTTTAGTCACTGCACACCCCTTACAACACTCTTTTAATTTATCCTTACCACACCAGTACCTGCGATCTTTCATTACCTTTTCTAAGGTGTACAAATACCCATCTATATTAAGCATATCTCTGCCTTTCTGAGACTTAACACACTTGTAGTACTCTCCTACGACACCTGGTGAAAAACGTTTTGTGTTAGCCATAATGTTCCGCTAATCTAAACCACCATGTTAACTAATGAGGTGTGCTTCTTTTATACTATCTTTGCAATTAGTGCGTTGTAAATTACTATCAAATGTCTTTGATTTGCAAAATGTAGCGTTATATGTACTTTAATCTGTGAGCACAACCTGTAACTTTAACTTAAACTTACATATCTGCACTCGTATAGTTCTAACATTTATTTTGATTGTGATACGGACTTACGTCAGACGTACCATGCTTCATGTTGGCCAAACATAATCTTTCAAAACTCTTAATTTAGATCATTTGAGCAGTCGATTAAATAAGCGTTCGCTTAAATTGTGTCGATCTTGTCATACTCGACATTTTAAGCGTTCGTTTATTTAATATAGACCCTAATAATATATCGAGAGGTCAGATGCTACATACGGCTAGGTTGAACACGAAGGATGATATACTTGAGAATCAAATGGAGCATCTTATTATATGAACCTTAAGAAAAGGGGTTATGGTGATATAGATTTAAGAAGTAATAAATCAAAGATTATGATGGAACAATCCACTGTAAGTAAACCATTTTTTTCAACAAAAGGGCAGGTTAATAATGATGGAAGGGCTAATATAAACAATAGAATAACACTTACTATGCCTTATAATATGCATACTAGCATGGTTAAAAATGTCATTAATAAACATTGGCATATTATAATAAGTACTGGAGAATTAAATGAATATATAGGAGATAGACCTGGCTTTAGTTTTAAAAAAAGTTTGAACTTAAAGCAAAATTTATGGTATAAAAAATTAGATAAAATGCACATGAGAAATTAGCCAAAGGAAGGGAACTTTTCCATGTAGGAACTGTCATTTTTGTAGGCTTATATATAGGGATAATGTACTTGTACATCCAGTCACAAAATATAAATATAAAAGTCATGTATATTCAGACTGCAACTCATGAATCTGGTATATATCACTATATATATATATATATATATATATATATATATATATATATATATATATATATATATCCTGTTCAGACTTCTATGTTGGCAAAACAAACAGGAAGTTAAAAGAAAGAATTTGTGATCTTTTATCTGAAATATAGAGAAAACGGGACAGTAATGCCCTTTATAAACGTATAAGTGATACTGATAACACTCATTATTTTAAATTTATGGTGTTACAATACATACCTTTTGGTTATAGGGGACAGGATGTGACATTAAAAACAGTGTGGAATATCGTTGGATAAATGAACTGAGGGCAGATAGAAACCCTGGACTAAATGTTGTAAACAATGTCAAACCCATGTTGAGAATGAAACACGTTAGATAATTAATTTGCAAATTAAGTTTTAATTATGTGATTTATTGAATAATTGTATAATTATCATTGCAAAATATTTAAACAAAGAGCTGTTAAACTGATGTTTTTACAACTTGAGAAAGCATTTGCGAGACCTTATTGGCTTGTTGTTTTTGAATAAAAGTATTCTATGTGGTTCTTTGAGCCGGTTCTCTGTTGAATCTTGGTTAATATTTCTTATGCTCTTGTTTTATTCAAACTGTGCTACACTTGGCAGGATCACATGGCATGATGTTATTTCTTCATAACAATAAGAGGTGTACACAGCCAACAATGTAGCTATAACTGCTGGTGGGAATGGGGGGGGGGGGGCGCTCTGTGAATGAAAGTACCATGATGCTTTTATCATCTGGTTATTTTTTAGCAATCTTAAATCTGGTTTTGCAGGACTAGTGTGTATGTATATGAATTAAGTTGGAATAATTTGCCTACTGTGTGTTTATGTGAAACAAATTTGAAATATGTGGCTTCAGTCATTATTATTGTTATTATTTTTTTGACACAGACATCTGAGAAGGATGGAGTCAACAATGTAGCTTTAATTTCTGGGTTTGGGAGATGACTGTGGATAAACATAACTGACCTTGCTGAACTGATAAAGTTAAAAATCATTAATCTGTCTTTGCAGAACTAATGTGCGTTTGTGTCAAGCAAAGTGATGCAATCTTTATCACAATCAGGTATGTGATATGTACACAGTTGATAAAGTGACCATAACTGAGATGAGTATGGATATTAGCGGATTATAATAATAGCAGTCTGAGTAGTCTTTTATGGTTGAAATGTTCTGAAATGAGAATTTTTGTCATCATTGGTTCATACATTTTGTTCCACTGTTTACCAGAAAAATTGTTCAAAACCACACTTTTAAAATGCAGTCTAACAAATTTGGAAATTGAATTAAAGATCACATAGGTTCATAGGTTCATAGGTGTGTATTAGGCTAATGACTCTGGAGCCTTTACAGGCCTAGCCCATAGAAGTGCCCTGGCATTGTGCCACCTGATATTAGTTCCCAGTGCCTCTATCAAGTAGACCCACTGGAGTGATCCCTAGTGTGAACTTTCTATTTCCCATCCACTCATCAAGATTTCTCTTGAAGAGGGCCAGTGAGGTGCTCTGCTTGACATGTATGGGAAGTCTATTCCAGAGCATGGGCAGTATTTGGGTTATGAACTGGTGCCTCCAACATTTTCTGTTGGTTGTGGTAATGAGGCTGAGGTTTCTGGAGCGTGTGGTGCGGTGGGATTGGGATTTCTTTAGCTATAGCATTTCTAACAGAGCTGGGTCAGACATGGCTTTGTAAGTCAAGGAGAGATCACCTCTTAATAGACGATATGAGACAGAGAATAGCTGGGGAGTTTTCTGAGTCTGTCCATGCAGGACATGTGTTTAAGGCCTAGGATCCCCTTCATGAGGTACTTTTGTGGCCTTTCCAGCTGTTGCATGTGTCTAGTGAGGTACATGCCAAATGGGGCATTATACTCGATGGCTGGCCTAATGAGGGACGAGTAGAGAGAGATGATGACCTCTTTCTTCCTGGATGCAAAACCTTTGGTAATGAGGTGTGACACATAGGAGGATTTTCTGACCACAATGGCAATGTGGTGGTCGAAGGAGAGGTTGCTGTCAGCCTGTGTCCCCAGACCTCTTATAACATCTTCAGTGTTCAGTGGGCTCCCATCAATGTGGTAATTAGTGGGAACTGAGTTTTTCCCAAAGGTGATGACGACGCATTTTTTTGCCATTTAGTCTCAGTGAGTCCTTTCTGTAGGATGTTTACATCACTTGGGGAGTTAATAATGGCTCCCAGCTTGCAATTATCTGTGAACTTGGTGAGCCAGAGTCCCTCCATGTTGGCCTGGACTTCTGAGAAGTAGATGCCAAACAAGAGAGGACCCAAGACCGATCCCTGTGGGACTCCACTTGTGACTGGTCAGCAGTCTGACTTGGAGTCCACTACTTTCACAAAATCTTTAACCTACAGACACACACACACACACACACACACACACACACACACACACACACACACACACACTTTTACATTTGCTAGAACTGAGATTAGAACCCTTACCTAACTAGTTATTTGTACTATAGCATTACGCAATTATCACATGCGCCACAGAGCATTTATGCATGTTGTATTAAACAAAAAATATAATTTTAAACAATCAGAAAGCTGAATTAAAGATCCCATGCATTTATGCATGGTCCTAAAAATATGTGCAGGGGCCCATTATTTATAATGGTTCATGGTTTGAAAACAAGCCAGGGCACAAAGTACATATAATCTGCCACTGGCCACATGCAATTTCAATGAATGTGAGTTTCAAGGGAAGATAATTTTACTGCTGAAATAGACATTTTACATTAAATCACAATCTCTGTAAACATTGTAAAAGTAAAGAAGAAAATACTATGTTTGAACAGTGTTTTTGGTAATTCTGGGGAGACAGCTAAGTAATGAAGGAGTAATGAAGTAATGAAGCACTGTAACTGCTACAGGGGGAGGGGAAAGGCCTGGTCCATTACTCTGCCTTGGGCCCCATTTGACTATGATCCATCGCTGTTTCTGGTTAAATGACTTGCTCAGAGTCAAACAATGGGCAAATACAGACTGAGGGAATTAATCCCAAGACTACAAGATAAAGATTGTTAACAACCTGTATCCCTAATGCTATGTGGTAAACTGCTAGGCTACTTGGATTCACATGGCTGATGGTGATGACAACATTCACTAGTTCTCCTGGGTATTCATAGAACACCCTCTAAAACTGTTGCAGCTTACCAGATTATTAATAAATGCTATTCATTAGTGAGGTGCCCTAATTCCTTTCACATCTGATACAGTGAGTGAGAGAAATCGTGCAACCATTTAATTTTAGACCTTCGCAACCTTTTTATTCTTTTCTAAACAAAAGTCTCTTTGTCTAAATGACAGGAATCTGTGCTGTGTGTGCTTCACTAGTCATAGCAATTTGAGGTACTAGTTGTTCTTTATCTAAGGACCATGGTACACATGGGATGATTCGGTACAAAAAGCACCCCTTTCTCTAAAACCTGGTGTCTACCTCCATCGTTCACTGGTTCAACTACTAGCCACAAACTGTTTATGTAGTTATGGTTGCCTCAGTCATCTACTTTATTATTCAGCTTCATAAATGTGCTTCCTGGGGGGGTTCGTTCTGATACTCCAGTTATATCCACCTGCTGCTTGGAGTGTTTATTTATTTATTTGCTTTTTATTTTTAATTAGTAGGCCTTGTGTCATTCACCTTATGCTGGTATGGTTCTTACTATAGTGGTCACCATGTGTACCGACATTCAAAGGAGCTTATCTGATGTGTATTCTAATGTACACTGTGATCTCCTTAAGGTCTGTTCATTTTACTGTATGGATATTTCTGGTCTTAGCAGTATGGCAAAGACTATCTTTGTATTCTGTGTACTGCTCCATTGTGCCAAAACAGAAGTGGAAGCTTGTCACTCTCTGCCATACCAACGGGTACACTTTGCATGTGTGGGACATTTAGCAGCAGTTGTTCTTGGTGCCCTGCATGTGTGTAGCAAACGCTAATACCCTGCAAGCTCCTAGAATGGTTCAGTAAGGAGCCATGTGTCATGAAAAGTTGAATTAATTGTGATTGACACTGGAGAGCCGATCAAATGAGACTGAACTCAGCAGTACAGTGATACTGTAACTCACTTGCCACATTTGGTAATGCAGAGGCATGTTCATCATGCTGCTGGAAGATGTTCTTTGGAAGGATCAGTGACAAGAACACTGAATATCCAATCTCAGATTTAAGTCCCAAAACACAGGGAGTAAGTCATCTTGTAGGAGACATCTAACTTTATGAACCGTGAGATATTAAGCATGGAAAACTGGCTAGAAAAGTGCCTAACCCATAAAAATATATTAAAATTCACAGCTGTGGATTAATACTTTTACCAAGCTTTTAAAAGAAATCTGTCTAAAAATAATAATAGATTTAAGAAGAAAGTATATACATTTGAGATTGTGTAGCAATGAATCATTTTCATCTGATTATGATTCCCATAGGAGCTTATATTGGTAAAGAACAGCCTACAAACAAAGGGAGGTGCTGGAACAAATCAAATATCAATTTATGACGCAGAGACATTTTTGCAGAATTTTGGTATTAAATAGTTAACTTCAATAAATTTAACAGGATTTTGCATAAGCATTCTATTATCTAACTGATTTTTTTCTTTATTATTAATCCTGTCCCTAAATGCAGGAAAATATGCAAGTGGTTGCTTTTCTCTTTCTCTCTCCTTATTGTCCTTTTCCATTTATTCATAATATATTACATGTACAGAGAGAGACCTACCTTATTAGCTTTACAATTAGAACCACAAGCTTTCAATTTAATTATATTGTATGCTTGTTTTTTTCTTTCTTTGTTTTTCTTAGCATCTTTTTCTTACATATATTAAGTATATATTATATGCATTTATTACTTTGTTGTTACTTATGGTAGAATTTAAAGAAACAAATAATCTCCGTGATATCCCCGAAGTCTCAAATCAACCCACTAAAGTGTAGTGGATCTAAAAACAAAACAGTGTAAGAAACTTCTCTGTGTGGAAGATTTTCAGTCCATATATTTCTAGTTAATCACTGTATATTAATCAGATCAGACAATAGTAGTAGAAGTAGCGAACGTAAACTCGTCAAGTCAAAAAGTAATAATAAAAAATATATAATTCTACAGTATTACTAAGTATTCGAAAGTAATCCAAGCAAGGCAGGCAGTCTGTTTCCAGTCGAAAATCCTTTATTAAGTACACAGACAAGCGATCCAAGTAAAACAAAAATAGAGTAATAATTTCCTCACAAGCTTTCTAAATATATATATACTTTTTATCAGGCATGGGAGTGGTTTACTGTGCTGTAAAACAAAGTGTTATTGGTACACATGTTAAATTCACATCCCTTCCCCATCAGTGTGACATTCGAGCTGGTCCTGCCCTACCTAGTAGCTGTCATAATAATATATAGCCCTAATGTACTTTAATGGTACATCTTATTTAACCAAATTATTAAGTCTGTGATTTTATACAAGGCAATATACTACATGGCTGGAAATATATCAACCTTAGTTCATTTTGCGATCAAAAATTATATATAAATATATACATATACATTTTGCATGTAAAAATCAGTTTCTATTTTCATAACTTATTGTTAACAAAGATCGCTTTCGTCCTTCTAGACTTCTTCAGGTCTGTGTACAAGAGCCCTAAAAACCTATATAACTGTATAATTAGTTAGTATTGTTAATACCATCATTTTGAATAAAGTGGAAAAAAGAGAACCAGAAAAAAGTAAAAGTAAAAGTAAAACCACTTTCTTAGATATGCAGATTTCCAAGGACATCAACAATAACAGAATCACCACTGATCTATTCAGAAAACCAACAAGGGTTAACTTATTACTCCACAGTAAAAGTCTACATCCTACAAAAACCAAGTATAATGTAGTGAAATCCCAAGGCTATAGATTAGCTCAAATCACCACAAAGATGGAACCATTTTTGAGAAACCTGAACAACTTAGAGAATGATTTTCTAGTGAGAGGCTATGAAAGTCAGATGTTAAAAAACATCCTGGAACCCATTATAGAACTGAAAAGGACTGAAGCACCTTCACTCAACCTCCCCAGTAGAAAATGTTAAGTAATCCCACAGAGAATAACAAATGCAAAATAGCTGCATCCTGACATACACTTTGGATTATCACAGTATCAAAAATATTATTGAAGAAAACTGGGACATTGTCACAGGAAACCCTTTTCTGATTAACATCTTAGGTGAAGCCCCATCATTTGTTTATAGGAAGGCCAGGAATATTAGAAGTTTTGTTGAATTTAAACCTAGACCATGTGAGAAAAGCACTAAAAGATGTGAAACTAATTGTACATTTTGTATATTTATACAGCAAGGTGATAGTTTTATTGCCCTTATTTAAAGAAGATCATTAAAACCAGTGCAGGGGTAACTGTAACACTAAAAAGTAATTTACAGGGCACAGTGCAATGAATGTGATGCATTCTATGTGGGCAAGACTGTAAATAAACTCAAGCGAAGGATTTCATGTCATCTGTCAGAAATCCGCTCTGGATGTAAAAATAATGCACTAGCCAAACACCTTTCTCTTCATAAAAGACACACAGGTTTTAAGTTCCAGATCCTGGATCGCATAGACATGTGTGATGTTGAAGGAGACATCCCGAATATTCTGGAGAAACAGGAACTCATGTGGCAATTAAAGCTGAACTCTTTTAGAAAGCCTGGACTAAACTACTACTGTTCAATTAAAAGTGCACTGGAACTTAGAAAATTGCCACATTGTTTACATGACTAAGTGTATTTTATTTTATTTTTTTTCTACAAATTGGTTTTAAATACCATTTTAAATCATTTGACATTTAAGTGTATATTTTGTTTCCATCATCATACATATATTTTTTTACTTTTTTCTGGTTCTCTTTTTTCCACTTTATTCAAAATGATGGTAATAACAATACTAACTAATTATACAGTTATATAGGTTTTTAGGGTTCTTGTACACAGACCTGAAGAAGTCTAGAAGGACGAAAGCGATCTTTGTTAACAATAGGTTATGAAAATAGAAACTGATTTTACATGCAAAATGTATATGTATATATTTATATATAATTTTGATCAAAATGAACTAAGGTTGATATATTTCCAGCCATGTAGTATATTGCCTTGTATAAAATCACAGACTTAATAATTTGGTTAAATAAGATGTACCATTAAAGTACATTAGGGCTATATATTATTATGACAGCTACTAGGTAGGGCAGGACCAGCTCGAATGTCACACTGATGGGGGAAGGGATGTGAATTTAACATGTATACCAATAACACTTTGTTTTACAGCACAGTAAACCACTCCCATGCCTGATAAAAAGTATATATATATATTTAGAAAGCTTGTGAGGAAATTATTACTCTATTTTTGTTTTACTTGGATCACTTGTCTGTGTACTTAATAAAGGATTTTCGACTGGAAACAGACTGCCTGCCTTGCTTGGATTACTTTCGAATACTTAGTAATACTGTAGAATTATATATTTTCTATTATTACTTTTTAACTTGACGAGTTTACGTTCGCTACTTCTACTACTATCGTCTGATCTGATTAATATACAGTGATTAACTAGAAATATATGGACTGAAAATCTTCCACACAGAGAAGTTTCTTACACTGTTTTATGGTAGAATTTACAAACCTAATAAGCTATGCATAGAACAAGTGCAGGAAATAATGAATATGAACTGCCTATGCACCACTCAGAGACAAAGGCATCTGCAGCTGCAGAAGTGGAGATGTAATATATTACTGCATGCCAGCAGGTATGCAATATATATACAGTGGATATAAAAAGTTTACACACCCCTGTTAAAATGCCAGGTTTTTGTGATATAAAAAAATGAGACCACAATAAATCATTTCAAAACTTTTCCTATCTTTAATGTGACCTATAACCTGTATATTTCAATTGAAAAACAAATCTGTTAGGGGGGTAAATATAAAAAGTAAAAAAATGTACAATAAGCTGGTTGCATAAGTGTGCACATCCTTAAACTAATACTTTGTTGAAGCACCTTTTGATTTAATTACAACATTCAGTCTTCTTGGGTACACACCTTCCATCAATTAAAGGGACTCTGATTAACCCCAAATAAAGTTCAGGTGTCCTAGTAGGATTTTCCTGACATTTACTCAGTTGCCTACTACAGCAAAAGCCATGGTTCACAGAGAGCTTACAAAGCATCAAAGAGATCTCATTGTTGAAAGGTATCAGGAGAAGGGTACAAACATATTCCACAGCATTGGATATACCATGGAACACAGTGAAGACAGTCATCACAAAAGTGGAGTAAATATGGGACAACAGTGACATTGCAAAGAACTGGACATCCCTCCAAAATTGACGAAAAGACAAGATGAAAACTGGTCAGGGAGGCTGCCAAGAGACCTACAGCAACACTGAAGGAGCTGCAGGAATTTCTGACAAATACTGGTTGTGTACTACATGTGACAGCATCTCCCGTATTCTACATATGTCTGGGCTATGGAGTAGGGTTGCAAGATGGAAGCATTTTCTTACACAGAAAAACATCCAGGCCTGGCTTAAAATTTACAAAACAATACATCAAGTCTCCCAAAAGCAAATGGGAAAATATGTTATGGTCTGATGAGACCAAGATTTAACTTTCTGGCCACAATTCCAAAAAGTATTTTTGGCGCAAAAACATTTCGCATCACCAAAAGAACACCATCCCCACGGTGAAGCATGGCAGTGGCAGTATCATGCATGCTTTGGGGTTCCTTTTCTTCAGCTGAAACTTGGGCTTTAGTCAAGGTGGAGGAAATTATGAACAGTTCCAAATACCAGGCACTTTTGGCTCAAAACCTTCAGGCGTCTGTTAGAAAGATGAAGATGAAGAGGAATTTCACCTTTCAACGCAACAATGACCCCAAGCATACATCCAAATCAACAAAAGAATGACTTCACCAGAAGAAAAAGTTTTGGAATGGCCCAGTCAGAGCCCAGACCTAAATCCAATAGAAAGTCTGTGGGGTGACCTGAAGAGTCCTATGCACAAGAGATGCCCTCACAATCTGACAAATTTGGAGCACTTTTGCAAGGAAGAGTGGACAAATATTGTCAAGTCAAGATGTGCCATCCTGATAGACTCCTACCCAAGAAGACTGAATTCTGTAATTAAATTAAAAGGTGTTTCAACAAAGTATTAGTTTAATGGTGTGCACACTTATGCAACCAGCTTATTGTATGTTTTTTTTTTATTTTTTATATTTTTCCCCTAACCTATTTGTTTGTTTTTCAATTGAATTGTGCAGGTTATAGGTCACATTAAAGGTAGGAAAAGTTTTGAAATGGTTTATTGTGGTCTCATTTTTTTATATCACAAAAACCTGGCATTTTAACAGGGGTGTGTAAACATTTTATGTCCACTGTACTGATAGGTTACAAAACATGAATTACTATGGTACTGCAAGTCTTCAACAGTTACTCCATGTACCAAAACTGTCTTCTGAGACTATGCTATAGTGCATCTACAGAGATACCCTAACAATTAGCAGCTGTAGGACTCATTCTGTACACAAACACCTGCCCTAACTCATGCAATCTGCTGCTGCTGTAACACGGCAGCTGTACATATACAACAGCATATGCTAGAATAGATGTACTCACTTCAGTATAAACATATGTATTTCAGGATATCACTCACAGAATAGAAAGCCCTAATGAAATGCAAGTTAGAAATTGTACACAGGAAATTGTAACAAGAAAAACTTTATGAAATACACTTCTCACTCCCATGTACTATAACAGCCACTATGGCACACAACGGCATGCATCTCTCTATGTAGAGGTATGTGGTGCATCTAACACATACAGAAAGAAACATTCACATATATGCACACACATAAACACATACAGACACACGTGCATACAACACAAACACACACACACACACACACACACACACACACACACGTGCACACACACACACACACACACACACACACACACACACACACACACACACACACACACACATACACACACATGCACCCACTCATACACACACACACACACACACACACATGCACCCACTCACACACACACACACACACACACACACACACACACACACACACACACACACACACACACACACACACACACACATCCTCACACTCTCAACAACAAAATGTATGCATTTTTTTGGGTAATCCATTGAAAGAAATGCCTTCCAAGTACTAAGGTTCCTGGTGATAATGGAGAACACTGGACTGAATGTAATGTGTATCTATGAACACAGGACTGAATGTAACTTGTATCTATGAATACAGGACTGAATGTAACTTGTATCTATGAACATAGGACTGAATGTAACTTGTATCTATGAACACAGGACTGAATGTAACTTGTATCTGTGAACACAGGACTGAATGTAACTTGTATCTATGAACACAGGACTGAATGTAACTTGTATCTGTGAACACAGGACTGAATGTAACTTGTATCTATGAACACAGGACTGAATGTAACTTGTATCTGTGAACACAGGACTGAATGTAACTTGTATCTATGAACACAGGACTGAATGTAACTTGTATCTGTGAACACAGGACTGAATGTAACTTGTATCTATGAACACAGGACTGAATGTAACTTGTATCTGTGAACACAGGACTGAATGTAACTTGTATCTATGAACACAGGACTGAATGTAACTTATATCTATGAACACAGGACTGAATGTAACTTGTATCTGTGAATACAGGACTGAATATAACTTGTATCTATGAATACAATTGCCAGTAACACAAACATCATAAGATGCTGGCAGTGAAGTGTTTCTTCTTAAATAGAAATGACAATTTTATTAAATATTTATATTTTAAGTATAATAATGTAAACAGGGACTTCATAATAACATAGTTATAATTTGGTTTAGTCATAATTTCTTTTGCATTGAAATTTCAATTAAAGTATTACTAGTAGTTCCTGTTAGCACTGACAGGAAATGTAGTTTATGATATGTCTGTTTCTGTTTGTAGTGATAGATATTATACTAACAAAAAATTAAATATTTCTTTACAATATGTGTACAAAGTAAGAAAAATAATTAATAGAATATTTATATTCATTTAGTGATCAATAAAAATAATGTCACACTTTCATTAATAATGATTATTAACATGATATTTATAGTGTGTTACTATGGCACATTCAACAAACTTTAGAAAGAGTTTATCATGTATACTGGCATTTTACACTCTACTAAAGAGTTTTCATACATGAAAATATAGGTTCACATGATTAATTTACATAATTTCTGGCAACCATTAATAAAAAAAATTATGGAAACTGCGTAGAAGTTTATTAAAAAGATTAAGATCTTCTGGCAAAACATCTTGTTTTAAAATGTTTTGACAACAGAGCACATGTGTACAACTACGCTTCCACTCTAACACTTCAACTGTTGTGCAAAGACACTCCCTTGGATTTACTATTCCTCTGTGCGGGACTAGGCTAGTCCTGCATGGAGGTGGCCGTTTAAGAGCAGGATGGCAGCGCACCATGCATAATTATGAGGTGCACTGCCTGAGCTCCTATGCTTAAACGGAGCATGTAAGAGTGCGGGGGGTGTGTCTGAGAGCAGAGCTCTCAGAATATACATGCCCCTGCAATGAAGAACAGCAGAAAGGGGTCAAAAATTAGTGAAACCACTCATGGGTGTCTGCATATCCTCACCAACAGTCCCCATATGTACAACAGCAACAAAAGCACACATAAATAAAATGAACAAACCGTTTTATTTTTTTTTACATATCCCATGAAAACTAACAGTAGGTGCGCGGGTGTGTCCATCGCTTAGCTACAGTTAATACAGCTTAAATGGCTGAAGAGGATAACAAGGAAGATATATGCAAATGAAACAGCATAACAATAGTGTAGTGGGCAGAGCATTTGCCTTATGAGCAGGCATTCCCGGCTCGAGTCCCACTGCAACAGATTCCATTTTCCATGGCAAAGCACGTTATGAGTAATATTTGTGTTGCATAACCCACTAAATAACATATTTTTATGAACTGGAGTACTGCAGTAAATTCACATGTGTGGTGTCAGTGTCATAATGAATAAGGCACTAGTAAGCAGGTTTAAGCACCAGTAAGCAGTAGTAAGCATATTTAAGCACTAGTAAGCGAGTGTAACCACGTTTGCGCAGCGGTAAGCAATGCCTACACTGGTTAAGCAATTCTAAAGCTAACTCTCTGTAAGCAGATGTAACTGCAGGTTAACAGTGCTTACCATCGAGCAAACCCACGCACACCCACTTACAAATGCTCAAAAGTGCCTTAATCACTCTGTATCCAACTGCCCTTGTTCTGCCCATCAACAAAATAAACAGACATGCAGGTCTCAAACCCAGGACCCTATACACCATAGTCACAGTAGTTAAACACCAAGCCATCACAGAAGTACAGAAGAATGAGGTATCAGCAAACAAGTCCTCACTGTAGTAAAACCAAACTGAACCTGTGAAAGGAATCAGTATACAGTCATATGTTCCATAACCCACTAAATAACATAAATATGTGAACTGGAGTACAGCGGTAAGCCCAGATGTGAGGTGTAATTGTAATAGAGTGGTGAAGTCCCCAATAAAACACAAGGACCCCATAGAGTGTATGTACACATTAATCGTGGATACCAGGCAGCTATATAAGATGCAGTGAATAAGAAATCAATGCCAAATAGGAAATATAATGCAAAGTGTAATGTAAGCAATGTTAAGCATTGCACAGGCCAGCTTAGGAGGTGTAAGCAATGTGTAGACCAGTTAACCCCTTGTGCCCAGTGGTATACACCTTTAAACAATGCTAACCTTAGGTAAGCAGGTTTGCCCATTGCTTAGCCTTTTCAAAACCGGCCAATCATGGAAAAGTGCGGGAAATTGGCCCTACTTAAACCCAAGAGGTGGGAATACATCTCATAACTGGTTGTAGCTTCTCCTTGCAGGCACTATGGTAGTAAGGGGAGAAGGTGTGCACTTTTGGGTGCAGTGCTGGTGCATTCAGGAGTCCAAGGTCATGACAGGACTCCTAGTTAAAGACCATGATCAGAGACTCCTGCAGGGCCAGTACCAGCGCTCCCAATATAAGGCAGAGGCCTGGGACCATCTCGCCTGTGACCTCATCAGTGCCATTGATATACCCCGAACTGGTGAGCAGGTCAGGCACCACTATGGAAGAGTGGCTCCAAGAGGCTAGAGTGGCAGGGTATGTTCCAGTCGTGTGTAAGTGTCACACCAGTATGTGTGTAATAATTGCCAGCTCAGGTATATCATGGATAGGTATGGCTAAATATCCCTCTTATGTCCCCCACATCTGCAATGGAGTGGACTGTGAACCAGGAGGCCCACATCAGTCACCTGGTGAGGTTGCGATGTAGGGCAGGTCAATAATACTCACACATTTATTTCAATAGGAAATAAAAATAAAAGTAGTAGTAAATTAATTGCTTGTATAAAACCTGTATTCTTCAAGGCAAGTACTGCATACACTAGAGAATATGGAAGGAAGAGTCTCATATTGTTTGTATGTCAATAAAAGTGTAAGAGCCTGACAAAACAGGTCTAACTGCTGGACTGCATGTGTATATCCTGGTATTATACAGTAATGTAGATATGCAATCATGTAATAGTACTGTAGTATCAAGCACTGTTACCCACACTGTGCACCATAAATTGAATGTGTAGGAATGCCTGTATATGACAGGTGTAATCTCCAGAGGCCATTTATTACAACTGAGAGACATATAGACAATAAAAAGGGAAAATGCAGACAACAAAAACCGAATAGCACATGCAACTGAGATGTGAACTATTGTTTTTTTAGCACACACAGCCACAGTTTGAATCCTGCCAGTGGTATTAGTCTGAATACAGAATCATCCCCCACAATTGTACAGATATGTCCAGAATGTCTATTAAAGTGGCCCATATCTGTTGCCTATCAACCTGTCCCCCTGGAAAATCAGTGGGACGATCCCAGACATATAGGCAGCAAACAGGAAATATAACTGATTGACACACAGCTATGAGAACAAAGCTGGCACACTAGTAACTCTGCAATAACTTATGTGACTAAGAAGCCACAAATGTCCCATTTACACCCCAACTTGTCAAGCCGTGGTCAGACTGTGTACAGTAACAAAGTGAGATGTATGTGCATAATAGTAATGTGGAATCTGGTACTGTGTGTGGGAGCATTCAGGTAGTGCTAATAAACAATCCCCCCACTGGTCTGTCAGATACCAACACTGTGCCCAGAAATACAAGAATGATATGCAGTTGTTCTGAATAATGAGGTATTACACATCACTGTCGCCCACACTGTCCTACAACATATAACTGTCTAGGAAACTGTATATGAGTGTTGTAATACAAGGTCAGAATGCAAACTCACAGGGGATTAATAAGACAGAAAGCAGATGGGAGATATGCAGCAGTATCTATATAGCAGACACAACTGTGATGGAAGAGTGTTTAAGTTGTAGCAGACACAGCCATGGTCTGAATCCTGGGAGTGGAATTAGGCTGCATACAGATTCATACACCACAACTGTACAGATTAGGCCAGAATGTCCAGTATATGTGACCATATCTGCTGCCTGTCCCCCTGGTAAGTCTGTGGGATGATCCCAGATGTTTAGCCAGCAAACAGGGAATACAAGTGATTGTCAAAGATCATGAGAACACACCTGTCACTGTAGCAACCCCCGAAACTGTTAGGAGAGTAATATTTCAAATATGTCCTATCTACACTCCCATTTTGCCAAGCTGTGACCAGAGTGTGTACAGTAACAGAGTGAGATGTATGTGCATAATACTAATGTGTAATCCATAACTTTGCGTGACAACAGCCAGGTAGTGCTAACAAACATTGCTCCCACAGGTACATTGGATACGAACACTGTGCTGAGAAATACAGACAATTATAACCTGTACTGGTACTGTTCACTCTGGTATTGTAGGTAATTGTGAGTGTTGCAGTTTCTCTGAATAATAATGTATCACTGGTCACTGTCACCCACACTGTGCTACATAATATAACTGTGTAGGAAAGCATGTATATGTGTGTGTCAGGTTACTAAAGGTGGAAGAGGTCAATATTCTAGATATGTCCCGGCACACCAGCATGTGGTCAACACATGGCCAGAGTCTGTGCAGAAAGAGTTGGATAGCAATGTGCAAAACAGCAACCTGGAATCTGGGAGCACATGTAGAAACAGTTAGTTAGTGTTAACAAACATTCCCTCCACAGGTATACCAGGTAAGAGGTGTATACTGCAGATAAAACCGGGTCATGTGTAATGATGACGACAGCCATATCACTGCCCAAAGTAAGGCTATAGGGTAGTGTAGTAAGACTTGTAAGGTACAGATAACAGCACTGACTAAGAAAGTAATGTGGACTACAGGAATATACTAGTTGTTAATTGACATCTCCCCCCCCCCCCCACCAAATCTCCAACAATAATCTACATACCCACCCCAACTGGTATGTAATGACTCTGATAATGTCCATTTGTTTGATAAATATTTTAATGGTTCCCATGCATGTGCTATATTGAATTATCCCAACATTGGTGGCATGGTGCCATCAATGTACCAGCATGCTGTTCTTATTACCACTGTGGTTCCATATATGCATGTGTTCTGTTTGCTATGCAACTCTTCCATATCTGGTATCTGGGTTAATGGGAATATCTATGTATGCTGTTATACCTAACCCTGGAATGTGTTGACTATTACTAACCCATATATGATGAAATCTAAACACTATAGCACACTTGGGATGGCTGGTCCCAGCGGATCCACCTGTCCCACCTCAGCTGGCCATGGCACCGGACATCAGCATGTCTGGGACCCAATTCCCCGACCTCCATGTCCATTGGCCCTGCACCACCTTTGGGTGGAACCGTCTTAGGGGATGGGGTTTGCCCCCCTGGAAGTGGGCACGGACAGGCACCTGTCACCCGTCACCAGGTCGGGGCCGTGGTGCGTAGAGTGATCAGTCAGCAGTTTGGTGATCTTCTATGCCAGCTTGAGAGCAGCATGTCGTGATTAGAGAGTCAGCCCCCAGCACAGCCACCTTCAGGGCTGTGAAGGTGCAGTGGTGACTGCCCATGGGTGGGGTCCTCAGTCCCACTGTTACCACTAGGGGGCTTGTGGGCTTCCGAAATCCCAACACCCCTCCTCATCAAGGTGTTTACCCCCCCACATGTGTCATATACCACCCCTGTATGCATCTTGTTTGTCTTGTCTGTTAACCTACCCAACCTACCTCCCCAAATATACCTACTACCTCTCCTCAACATCCCACTCTCACCTGAAAATAAAAAAAAAGGTCAATCTGTTCCCACAAAAAAATCTCGCCCCATACGTAGCTGTCCATTTCACACATGTGTCCACTGGACACATGTAATCCAGTCTAATTGGCATCACAACTTATTATTGTTGTCCTCACCCCTCTCCCAGGGGTTTGAGTGTCCAAATCTACCTCCAAATTCAGTGTATATGCACAGCTCCACCACAAATTGAAACTTCAGAACCTTCAAACCACAACAGCTCACAGCTCCAAATCAGGTGAAACAAAAGAAGTTGCAAATAAATGCCAAACTTTATTGGTAATGGTTAAGCGCTTTCTTCTCCTTCAAGAGACTTCATCAAAACAAATTTCATTACAAACCCAGCCCTTAAATACCCTTGCTTAATGATGTCACATGAATCACTTAATTACACCTTAAAAACACACTACATAATTTATCAAAAAATACGTAAGTAAATAAATAAATGAATGAAACTCACTCATATTGTGTTTGACTAACATTGTAAAACATTTAAAACATTAAAACACAGCTCATATTTAATTTAATTGTGCCTTATAGGACACTTTGAACCATCTAGCCCATAATATGTTTTAATTTTAAAATACATGCAATATTAACTGCCTCATTTAATCCAGGAAATTGGGTGGCATCCAACCTTAACTGCCTTCTCAATTCACTTGTATCCAAGTGCAAGTCTACTATTTTACCCTGAGGGTACTTTACTATATGATCAATAGCCAAAAACTTAAATGAGTGTGTCCCATTGTCTTTAATATGTCTAAATAAAGTGTTAGTAATTTTGTTTTCTT
Organism: Protopterus annectens; assembly: GCF_019279795.1. NCBI lineage: Eukaryota > Metazoa > Chordata > Ceratodontiformes > Protopteridae > Protopterus > Protopterus annectens. Next base: position 1,310,627,331 of record NC_056732.1, read on the forward strand.
TATGTCATAAAGATGTTCACTAATGCGTGACTTAAATGCTCTGGAGGTCTTTCCTACATAAAATGCCAAACATTTTTGACATTTAGCCAAATAAACCACATTAACACTACTACAATTGTAGTGTCCTTTTATAGAGATAGAATTGTCTTTATTCAATTTAAACTGCTCTCCTGTTTCAAAGATGTGGCAACAATAATTGCACTTTCCACATTTTGTATTACCTTTAGCTCTATTTGAAAGGCCATGTGCATTTTCATTATGCTCAAACATGTTTTAAAGGACCTATCCTTCCTATATACAATACTAGGGGGACACTTTCCAACTTTTGTCCATACATTCAGGTCAAAAGCCAGGATTTCCCAGTTATTGACAACCACCTGGGTGATACCCCCAGAATCCAGGTTTAAAGTAGTTATAAACCTGAATCCTGCTTCATTTCCCCTGAGTCTGTGATTAACAACCAGTTCACTTTGCGGCCTATGAGGCCCACCCAAAATTGGTACATAAATACGTTTGTACCTTTTACCTATCACTTCCTTGGATAATTCTTCCAACAAATCCAGAGGATAGCCCCTTTTAACAAACATGTTGACTATAATTTTATCATGAAAATGCTCATCATGACTAACCATCATGTCAGCCCTTACCAGTTGGCCTTTGATAATTGCTCTTTTTTGATGTAAAGGGTGCCAACCTTTAAATTCTAAATAGGAATTTGAAAAAGTTGGCTTTCTATATATCTTAGAATATAGGAAACCATTAATCTTATCAACATTCAACTCTATATCTAAATATGTGATTTGTTCTTCACTAAAACAGTAGGTGAATTTTAAGAACTCCACTGTGTTGTTAATGTAACAAAAAAAATCATCTAATTCTTGTTGACTACCCCTCCACAACAAAAAAAGATCATCCAGGAATCTAGTATAATGTAAAATGTTTGTCCAATAACTACTTTTCATTAAAAATTCCTGTTCCCAGTATGACATTACAAAATTTGCAAATATGGGAGTGCAGGCAGCCCCCATGGCTACCCCAGTGGCTTCTTTAAAATATTGCTCTTCAAAATGTATATAATTATTGTTTAATACCAATTCAGTCAGGGCAATAATCTTACTAATGGTGTCCTGGTCATACATTCTAGTTTTTGCTAACTGAACCTCCAACCATATTATACCTTCAAAATGTGGTATAATACTGAACAAATTAACAATGTCCACAGTCACCATGATCAACCCAGGCTCCCATTTTATTTCATTTAATTTCTTTAAGAAATGCCACGAATCCTTTGTAATATATTCAAATATTTGTAAGCCTTTCAGTAAACAATGATCAATATACTTGCTCATATAGCACGTTTTTGATCTATTACCATCCACAATAGGCCTAAAACTTAAATTAGTAAGGCCCTTGTGGATCTTCGGCATTCCGAAAATATTCAGAATCATGACATAGTCGTTTTTTATATAATTATATTCATCAAGGCTAATTTGGCCTTGTAACAACATATCATCCAACGCTAGGTCTATCTTTCTATAAGCAATGTGTATCTCATTTAAGGAGCTTTCCTGATATGTACTATCCATAAGCAGCACATTCATTTTGTTTAAATATTCCACCCTATTAATTAAAATCACTCCACTTCCTTTATCGAGTTTCATTATGCGCACTGTTTTGTCTTTAACAAAATCATTTAATAAGGCTAATTCACCACAGTTCAAATTACAATAATTCTCCCCATGGGACTGTTTGAAGTGCTGCCTTATTTGTTTTTTGCACATTCTTTCATAAACCCGAATGGAATTATTCAAAGGGGGATTAAAAGTACTTGGTTTTCCTAATAAAACACTTTCATTATCTTTTCCATTCACATTTAATTCATTACCCCTTTACCAAACCATACTTTAAGGTTCAATTTACGGGTAAAACATTTTAAATCAATTAAAGCATTTACAATATTTCCCCTTCTTGCAGGCACAAAGGTGAACCCCTTGACCAAAACATCAGTGTGTGCTGTTTGTACTACTTTAGTGAAAAGTTATATATTTTAAAATCCTTATTACTGTTGTTGACTATTTTACACATTTCACCCAGTGCAGCAGTACCACTTCTCTCATCGTTTACATTTAGTAATTGGCCGTCAGTTTTATCATTAGAATTCCTTAAAAAGTTAAAATCATCCACTAAAACATTAAAAACAATCTCATTTTCCACATTTAAATTAGTACCATCAACCATTTCCGCCCCAGAAAAGGCCACCAAACCTTCATGTAATGGTATAAATACAGTATTAATGTTTTGACCTGCAAATGGGCAAATAATTCTGTCATTATTTAAGTGTTTAATACACTCAAATTCACTGCCCTTTTCGCCTTCAGGTGAAACACTAAGATGCAAGCAACTATTCATATTTTCATTAACAGTAGTATTGACATTTGATGAACCAAATAAACTGTCATGGAAATTTACCCGAACATTCCCCATATCAACAACATTTGATTTCATGAAATTAATTAAATTAACATCATATGCACTAACCATATTTTCATCCATCATGTCAATAATACAGTCTAAATTTCTTTCGGCATTTTCATCAGTTTCAGGTGCTAAGCATTGCAAATTGTTCGCACATTGTCCTTGCATTATACCAAAGTTAAATTGGAATTAAAACAGACGCTTTGAACTTTCTTATCAGTGCTGAAAGTCGCTTTGTCAAGCACTGCTTCAGTATTCAAGCTGCTTAAAATGTTAGAATATACAACACCTGCTTCACAATTCTCGTTCTCATGGTCAACAAAAAAACCTGTTACATTATTGTTAACCACAATTCTACACAAAGTACTCACTTTGCCATTACGTTTTCTGTTCACCATATGACCGGGAAACTGCCAAAGTCAATTCCTACTCTTCTTAGGCCTTGCCCCTTGCCTCGAATATTCGTCAGGCCTGGTGTTGGAAAACTGAGAATACTGGTTCTTCCCCCAAAGCCTTTCTGAATGCCTTATCCCCTTGGAATAATCCGCTTGATTAACAGACCCCAGACGCCGTTGTTTTTGTGATATCTGGTTTGTCGTCACCGGCACATTAACATCTCGCTCCTCATTGACCTCACCACTACTACCTCTCATTTGGTTATCCAGTGAAAATGGATGAACCTTGTTAAGGACATATTCTTGAATATCCCTTTTCAGTTTATTTTGCTTTCGCAAAAATATTGTACTGCAAATATTTTTCTCACTTTTATTAACTTCAAAGTAGCTACCTTGAAATTTGTTATCCTCACAATCAGTCAATATGACTTTGTTTAACAAATCCAGGTTCCCACAATGGATTGCCAAAGCCTGGTTGTTATATTTTATCATTAAATGCATCATATCTAGGCCAGTCCGATCAAACAAAGCATGTAAATCATTAAGGAAATCTTTATTTTTATCAGCCCCATTGGGATATCTCCACAAGCGCAGACCCTGGGGCACATGTCCTAATTCTATATTTCTTTCCAAATAGGAATTTTTCATTTGCAATTTTTTATATGCCAGCAAATCATTTTCAAAAATTTTTAACTTCTCAGCAAAGGAAATAGTCTGCCTAGAATCTGAAATAGCACCATCCACACCTATTTTAAAGTTAAAACAATTGTTTTTCCAAGTGTTATTAACTTCCCCATTCTGGGTGAAATATGTAAAATAGTCAATAACAGTAATAAGGATTTTAAAATATATAACTATTCCACTAAAGTAGTACAAACAGCACACACTGATTTTTTGGTCAAGGGGTTCACCTTTGTGCCTGCAAGAAGGGGAAATATTGTAAATGCTTTAATTGATTTAAAATGTTTTACCCGTAAATTGAACCTTAAAGTATGGTTTGGTAAAGGGGTAATGAATTAAATGTGAATGGAAATGATAATGAAAGTGTTTTATTAAGAAAACCAAGTACTTCTAATCCCCCTTTGAATAATTCCATTCGGGTTTATTAAAGAATGTGTGTAAAACAAATACGGCAGCACTTTAAACAGTCCCATGGGGAGAATTATTGTAATTTGAACTGTGGTGAATTAGCCTTATTAAATGATTTTGTTAAAGACAAAACAGTGCGCATAATGAAACCCGATAAAGGGAGTGGAGTGATTTTAATTAATAGGGTGGAATATTTAAACAAAATGAATGTGCTGCTTATGGATAGTACATATCAGGAAAGCTCCTTAAATGAGATACACATTGCTTATAGAAAGATAGACCTAGCGTTGGATGATATGTTGTTCCAAGGCCAAATTAGCCTTGATGAATATAATTATATAAAAAATGACTATCCCATGATTCCGAATATTTTCGGAATACCGAAGATCCACAAGGGCCTTACTAATTTAAGTTTTAGGCCTATTGTGGATGGTAATAGATCAAAAACTTGCTATATGAGCAAGTATATTGATCATTGTTTATAGAAAGGCTTACAAATATTTGAATATATTACAAAGGATTCGTGGCATTTCTTAAAGAAATTAAATGAAATAAAATGGGAGCCTGGGTTGATCATGGTGACTGTGGACATTGTTAATTTGTTCAGAATTATGCCACGTTTTGAAGGTATAATATGGTTGGAGGTTCAGTTAGCAAAAACTAGAATGTATGACCAGGACACCATTAATAAGATTATTGCTCTGACTGAATTGGTATTAAACAATAATTATATAAATTTTGAAGGGCAATATTTTAAACAAGCCACTGGGGTAGCCATGGGGGCTGCCTGTGCTCCCATATTTGCAAATTTTGTAATGTCATACTGGGAACAGGAATTTTTTAATGAAAAGTAGTTACTGGACAAAAATTGTACATTATACTAGATTCCTGGATGATCTTTTTTTGTTGTGGAGGGGTAGTCAGCAAGAATTAGATTATTTTTTTGTTACATTAACAACACAGCGAAGTTCTTAAAATTCACCTACTGTTTTAGTGAAGAATAAATCACATATTTAGACATAGAGTTGAATGTTGATAAGATTAATGGTCTCCTATATTCTAAGATATATAGAAAGCCAACTTTTTCAAATTCCTATTTAGAATTTAAAAGTTGGCACCCTTTACATCAAAAAAGAGCAATTATCAAAGGCCAACTGGTAAGGGCTGCCAGGATGTTTAGTCATGATGAGCATTTTCATGATGAAATTAGTTTTATAGTCAACATGTTTGTTAAAAGGGGCTATCCCCTGGATTTGTTGGAAGAATTATCCAAGGAAGTGATAGGTAAAAGGTACAAAAGTATTTATATACCAATTTTGGGTGGGCCTCATAGGCCGCAGAGTGAACTGGTTGTTAATCACAGACTCAGGGGAAAAGAAGCGGGATTCAGGTTTATAACTACTTTAAACCTGGATTCTGGGGGTATCACCCAGGTGGTTGTCAATAACTGGGAAATCCTGGCGTTTGACCTGAATGCAGGGACAAAAGTTGGAAAGTTTCCCCCTAGTATTGTATATAGGAAGGATAGGTCCCTTAAAAACATGTTTGAGCATAATGAAAATGCACATGGCCTTTCAAATAGAGCTAAAGGTAATACAAAATGTGGAAAGTGCAATTATTGTTGCCACATCTTTGAACCAGGAGAGCAGTTTAAATTGAATAAAAACAATTCTATCTCTATAAAAGGACACTACAATTGTAGTAGTGTTAATGTGGTTTATTTGGCTAAATGTCAAAAATGTTTGGCATTTTATGTAGGAAAGACCTCCAGAGCATTTAAGTCACGCATTAGTGAACATCTTTATGACATAATGAAAAGAAAAATTACTAACACTTTATTTAGACACATTAAAGACAATGGGACACACTCATTTAAGTTTTTGGCTATTGATCATATAGTAAAGTACCCTCAGGGTAAAATAGTAGACTTGAACTTGGATGCATGTGGATTGAGATGGCAGTTAAGGTTGGATGCCACCCAATGTCCTGGATTAAATGAGGCAGTTAATATTGCATGTATTTTAAAATTAAAACATATTATGGGCTAGATGGTTCAAAGTGTCCTATAAGGCACAATTCAATTAAATATGAGATGTGTTTTAATGTTTTAAATGTTTTACAGTGTTAGTCAAACACAATATGAGTGAGTTTCATTCATTCATTTATTTATTTACTTATTTTATGTAGTGTATTTTTAAGGTGTAATTAAGTGATTCATGTGACATCATCAAGCAAGGTTATTTAAGGGCTGGGTTTGTAATGAAATTTCTTCTGATGAAGTCTCTTGAAGGAGAAGAAAGTGCTTAACCATTACCAATAAAGTTTGGCATTTATTTGCAACTCCTTTTGTCTCACCTGATTTGGAGCTGTGAGCTGTTGTGGTTTGAAGGTATATGCACAGCTGTTGCTGTAGATGAAATGGGCAGCTATGGACCTTCCCTACAGCCTTCCTGCACATCCTTGGCTATTTTCCCGACTGTCTTTTCCTCTTTGTGACCTTTGTTTCACCACTTTCCTATCAACCCCTTTTTCTTTTCTTTTAAAGAAATTAGCACAGGGGTAAGCGGGAGTAAGCACTTTTAAGCAGCAGTAAGTGGGTTTAAGCCTGTTTGCACAGGGTTAAGTAATGCCTACACAGGTTAAGCAATACAGAAGCTAAATGAGAATAAGAAATTGTAACCGGAAGTTAGCAGTGCTTATCTCCGTGCAAACCCACGCAAACCCGCTTACAACTGCTTTAAAGTGCTTTAATCACTCTGTATCCAACGGCCTGTGTTCTGCCCAGCAACAAAATAAACAGCTTCTCCAAGGCCCGAACCCAGAACCCTGCATACCATAGGCAAAGTGATTTACCACTAAGCCATGCCAGATATACATAACCCTAATGTTTTCAAAAACATATCATCCAGCCCAGTCATTAAACAGTACAGAGAATGTATTCCACCATTTAGATGTATGTGTGTGTATAAATGTAGTAATATCTAAACAGATACAACATATGTACATATATATATATATATATATATATATATATATATAAACATATATACATGCAAATGCCTACATCAACACATATATATGTCTATACCTATATGTCTACATATACACAGCAAGTTACATATATGTAAGCAGATATATATCTATGTAGGTATATACGAACATAGTTATATATATGTAAGCAGACATATATATCCATGTAGGTATATATGGACATAAATCTGTAGATAACAATGGGAGATTAACTAAAACATATATGTCCACATGCACAGTTAATGGGGTTGAGAGGCCCCAAACAACATACGTCTTGTGCAAATAGGTATACCCCCCCACAGCCAAACACATCTGCCCTGCAATACACTACCAATTGTTGCAGATCCCATAACTAGGACCTGACATGACATGCGCACAAGATGTTAACAGTACTACAACCCACCTGTATGATGTCAGGCTGGTATTGGTAACATATCATGCAATACAGTCTGGCTCCCATAGGAAATGTAAAATGTGGAAACTATCAACATCCCCAGGATACATATACACAGACACATATATGGAGATACAGATCTACATATATATATATATATATATATATATATATATATATATATATGTGTGTGTGTGTGTGTGTGTGTGTGTGTGTGTCTATATACACATATATATATTTGTGGGCTTCACCTACACAATATATATACATGTGACTACACATACACACGCAGAGATATGTACAGTAAGATACATATGTAGGAGGTGCACACAATATGGAACAGCCACTATGCCTACAGTTAACACCTTAACAACTGGATACTGGATGAGCCACCCATACAAATGACATTCGTTGCCTGCAGCATACACCCACAGAGTAGTCATAGGATAAAACACCACACACAGGTTTGCAGAAATGGAAAAACTTTATCTGTGTACTATTACAGTTTTATATGCCATGTCATATAGCTGTTCAGACACTGACATCCATAAAAACAGACTAATGCAACTGTGAAACAGTTATACTAATACAGTAGTCTGGAAAGGTTCACAACTGTTGTTGTCCAGGCCAAGCCCTTCAAATTGTACAATAGTAAAAACAGACTGGGCCACAGGATACCAAACAATCAACAGTAAGTAATGCAGATGTATAGTTCAGCAGCCTCTATCTACACTCTGTATACAATCACTAGGTGGTAAAGACTTCAGTTGACTAAATGGAATTTAACTGTTACATAACAAGGCATAACTGACACCATCACAAGCATACTGACAAACAGAACTGTCTGTTTGGCAGGAGGCAATAGGCCTGCATTAACCCAGTTTATGTAAGTAATGTCAATTTAGGTGAATTGTATGGTACTGTACATCCAGATACCTTAAGGCAGCTCACCTCTGATACCCCCACATTTTGTAACAGCCTAGGTCATTTATGGTGCATCCCCCCCCCCAGACTCAATAATACAGGACCATATAACACTGTTACATACACTGGCCTCTGGAGTGCATAAGGGCGCAGATGTATTGTGTAGGTGAAGCCCACAAATATATTGCTCCAGCCCCACCGTATGTGTGGGGGATACAACACCAGTGGACTGATGGCAGGAATGACATTGTGATATACTAACAGCCCACTACAGAACAACCCCTGACAGCATGTCATATGTGCAAAGTTTGGCATGTAGATGGAGGACAGAGGCTGGAACACAGGCACACATGTGGAAAACTGTTGCCATACACTAAGCAAGTCACTGGTGTTACAGGATAGTCTGCAATATACCCTTAGTCAGGGATATGAGGTTATAAACATAAATGGATGTAGCCATGTACTGATAGCACTCAACACACACACTGCCAGTGAATTATCTGATGCAGGACCTGTGTGGTGGACAGACAAAACATGATAGGCACACCTCTGGCCACCAAGAGGATAGGCCCACAGTTGAGAGCTATGCAGACAGACTGCATTCCAAGGTAAACTATTATGTACACACACACCCTGTAACACCAGTACTATACAAAGCATAACACAACTCTAGTCACACTCTGTACCAGGGATACATCAGAGAGGCCTCAGTGTCCAGCCATGCTCGCAGGTGTGCCTGTTGTCAGTACTACATTAAGCACTCTGCTCTTGCCTGGGTTAGCACTGTCAGCAGTAGTACTGCCATGATACACTACATGCCAGTATAACAACACATACCCTGGGCTACTACACCTGTATGTAACACATTTGCACAGATAGTGCTGTACAGGCCTCATATATGTCTGTGTCGCACACATGACACTCACACCCCTTGCTACTGTAATGACAGCACAAAGGTGCATGTATTGTACATGGCATTACATTCACTTATTACAGGTTATCAGACTGTGTTGTGTGTCCTGGTTACCAGGGCTAAGCTATGCTCAGCAAGTATCAACATTGCTGCAATATAACAGCTAAGCTGATTTGCGCACTGGTAAGCACTGCCTACACTGTGTAAGTGCCCGTACGCTTACCCATAACTTAGCACTTAGCATCATGCAAACCAATGCAGACATGCTTAAAGCTGCTCAAAACTGCCTTAACCACTCTGTATCTGACAGCCCTTGTTCTGCCCAGCAACAAAATGAGCAGCCCTTGCAGGTCTTGAACCTAGGACCCTTTACAATGAAGTCACAGCACTTAACCCCTATGCCATGACCACTGCAAAAACTGCTGTTGTTTTACCAATATAGCTGTCAATACACATATTGAGTAGTAGTGAACATTTGCCTGTAGTTCCTAAATTGTGAAATCCTTGTTATTAATATGACTGTTGCATCACATATGTTGTTTTATCATAATGTGCACATAGCAGATACATATGGTGAGATACATGTGGGAGGATATACACAACAGTGACATTTACTAATGACATATATATGGTCATATACATATAATAGGTCTATATATGTCTACATGGGTGACATACAAGAGAGGAGGAAGATGCACACAGGTGGATTATATCTTATGTAGGAGGGCCAGCCTGAAGGAGATTGGAGACTGTAAAGTGGTGACCAGAGAAAGTGTAGTTAGGCAGTATAGGATGGTGGTTTGTAGGATGACGTTGGTGATCAAGAAGAGGAGGAGGAGTGTGAGGGCAGCACCAAGGATCAAATGGTGGAAATTGAAAAAGGGTAATTATGAGGTGGAATTCAGTGATGAGTTAAGACAGGCAGTGGGTGGCAGTGAAGAGTTCCCAAATAGCTGGGTAACTACAGCAGAGCTAGTAAGGGAGACAGCTAGAAAGGTGCTTGGTATCACATCAGGACAGAGGAAGGGCGACAAGGAGACATGGTGGTGGAATGAGGAAGTACAGGAGAGTATACAGGCAAAGAGGTTGGCAAAGAAGAAGTGGGATTGTCAGAGAGATGAAGAAAGTAGACAGGAGTATAAGAACATGAGGTGCATGGCAAAGAGAGAGGTGGCAAAGGCTAAGGATAAGGCATATGAAGATTTGTATGAAAGGTTGGACACTAAGGAGGGAGAAAAGGACCTGTATCCATTGGCTAGACAGAGGGACTGAGCTAGGAAAGATGTGCAGCAGGTAAATGTGATAAAGGATAATGAGGGAAACATACTCACAAATGAGGAGAGTGTGTTGAGGAGATGAAAAGAGTACTTTGAGGGGTTGATGAATGAAGAGAATGAGAGGGAGAGAAGGTTGGATGATGTAGGGATATTGAATCATGAAGTACAATGGATTAGCAAGGAGGAAGTAAGGATAGCTATGAAGAGAATGAAGAATGGAAAGGCTGTTGGCCCAGATGACATACCTGTGGAAGCATGGAGGTGTTTAGGTGAAATTGGAGTGGAGTTTGTAACCAGATTGTTTAATGAAATCTTAGAAAGTGAGAGGATGCCTGAAGAATGGAGAAAATGTGTTTCGGTACCGATTTTTAAGAATAAGGGTGATGTGCAGAGCTGCAGTAACTACAGGGGGATTAAATTGATCAGTCACAGCATGCAGTTATGGGAAAGAGTAGTGGAAGCTAGGTTAAGAAAGGACGTGATGATTAGTGATCAGCAGTATGGATTCATGCCTGGAAAGAGCACTACAGATGCAATGTTTGCTCTGAGAGTGTTGATGGAGAAGTACAGAGAATGTCAGAAGGAGTTGCATTGTGTTTTTGTAGACTTAGAGAAAGCATATGACGGGTGCCTAGAGAGGAGTTGTGGTATTGTATGAGAAAGTCAGGAGTGTCAGAGAAGTATGTAAGAGTGGTACAGGATATGTACGAGGGTAGAGTGACAGCGGTGAAGTCTGCAGTGGGAGTGATGGATGCGTTTAAGGTGGAGGTGGAGTTACATCAAGGATCAGCCCTGAGCCCTTTCTTATTTGCAATGGTGATTAACAGGTTGACAGATGAGATCAGACAGGAGCCCCCATGGACTATGATGTTTGCAGATGACATTGTGATCTGTAGTGAGAGTAGGGAACAGGTGGAGGAGACCCTGGAGAGATGGAGATATGCTCTAGAGAGAAGAGGAATGAAGGTCAGCAGGACTAAGACATAATATATGTGTGTGGATGAGAGGGAGGATAGAGGAATGGTGAGGATGCAAGGAGTAGAGGTGGTGAAGGTGGATGAGTTTAAATACTTGGGGTCAATAGTTCAGAGTAACAGTGAGTGTGGAAGAGAGGTGAAGAAGAGAGTACAGGCAGGATGGAGTGGGTGGAGAAGAGTGTCAGGAGTGATTTGTGACAGACGAGTACCTGTAAGAGTGAAAGGGAAGGTCTACAAGAGGGTAGTGAGACCAGCTATGTTATATGGGTTGGAGACAGTGGCATTGACAAAAAGGCAGGAGTTTGAGCTGGATGTGACAGAGTTAAAGATGTTAAGATTTGCACTAGGTGTAATGAGGTTGGACAGGATTAGGAATAAGTATATTAGAGGGTCAGCCCAGGTTGGAAGATTTGGAGACAAAGCCAGAGAGGCAAGATTACATTGGTTTGGACATGTGCTGAGGAGGGATGCTGAGTATACTGGGAAAAAGATGCTAAGGATGAAGCTACCAGGTAACAGAAAAAGAGGAAGGCCTAAGATAAGGTTTATGGATGTGGTAAGAGAGGACATGCAGGTGGTTGGTGTGACAGAGCAAGATGCAGAGGACAGGAAGAAATGGAAACAGGTGATCCGCTCTGGCAACCCCTAACAGGAACAGCCGAAAGAAGATGATGATGATATGTCTACATGTACATACATGTCTACTCATACATATGTCTGTATACACATCTGTATAGTGCTACATATATCTGGTTATGTGTACATCTCTTCGTATGTACATATATATATATATATATATATATATATATATATATATATATACACACAAATATGTATATATACATATGTGTATATATAGATATATGTATATGTATATATATATATATATATATATATGTGTATACGGCTATATATGTATGCACATCCTATGTGTATTGATATGCCTAGTTATGTTGGTATATATGTAGATATCTATAACTATGTGTGCATAAATATCTATTCTGATATACCTACTACTGTCAATATATATGTAGATATCCATACATATATGTGCATATATATCACTATCTGTATATGTGTAGACATATATTGCTTTGTATATTTATATATCTGGGTGTGTATATGTATATCTATGTACATATACATACCCATCTATATATGTTGATATGTATATGTATAAATATCTATATAGATATCTGGATAATTAGATATACATATATTTTCACCACATGCCCTGAACATGGAGTGTAGCCCTACCTCAGCCCCAGTCTCAACTTCATAGTGAAAGGGGATGTCAGGTATGTATAACAGGTATATTAGTAGGCTATTGCTACTGTAATAGGGATTGTCTTCACAGACATGGTGTGTGTGGGAGGTCACATCTGCTTTTCACATGTGCGCCATTGGCTACTGAGAGACATCCTAAGGACATCATAGTACAGTACCTATGCTAGCAGGTAATGCCCCTGTGGACTACAGCAGAGATAGTGGCCAATATATGTGGACATTCTGACACACTCTGGACAGTCCAGAGGTATACACACAACCCCTTAGTGCAAAACATGTGGACCAAGCCTGGCAATGTGGATGTTAACAGCCATGTAGATGGGTATAACACATAATGACTGGTATACATTTGCCCTCATAGGTTATGCATTCACACACCCCTGTCTGTCCTGACACATAATAACCACTGGTACAGAGGTGCTATGGCCACATACTACCCACTAGATATTGACAAACATCTGTACAGCATCCCACTGCTCTGTCTGACAAACTCGACTGTTAAGGGAGGCCTGGCTGCAGTACATCTGGCAAGTATCTGGACATGAAATCTCACTGGGTATGTACACTAAGCTGCTAGGCATGTAACAAAGCACTGTGCAGGCTACAGGCAGACTGGCTCATCACTGGCCTACATCTCCTATGCACATGTACCTGCATATATAGCAGGCTCTACAGGCATGTCACAGCACAGGGTAAGATACACCTGTGTGAAAGTGCATGACCACAACCAATGTGAACACAGCCACAGCCACGTATAGTAAGCTAGCATAATATTACAGTATATGGACTATCTGTTCAACACCATCCTCTTATATGCCACTCAAACACTAACCCTACATATACTGGGGAGCTACACAGTGAGGTCTGATGCCTGTCTGTGGTATGGGACATGTATGTGCATGGCCCTACAAACATGTCAGCCAATACGGTAACATACAGTGGAGCAGCATGTAACATCAGATAGGATGGGACCAAGAACAATGACATCCACCACAGTCTGTGCACAGGCCAAAGTACATATTAACAATACACACACTGTTGACATTCACCATAAGTACACAGACCTCAGTACTGTACACACAACCACAGAATGTCCAGGTTATGTCATCAACTATAGCCCCTACTGAACATAACATGTGTAGCAGTCTGATATCTCACTTCCTTATCAGATATGATACCACTAATTATGGTGTACAGTACATATGTACCTCTTACTGCATAACATATGTACATAGGTTGACAGAATTGTGGCTGGAAGCACATACACAGGGCCAATATTAACATGCTGCTGTGATAACCTTATACATTTACTGTTGTAACAGGGTTTGTTGCAACATATGTCCTATGAGGGATATGAAGTCAGTAACTGTCATGGCTTTCACCATCTACACACTGCAATCCTTGCACTACCTTCTGCAGTTCACAGATAGATGCTTTGTGGGTAACACATGAAACCAAAGGTACCACACACTGCCCAGTCTGCAGATGACCCTACAGATGGAGTCCTCATAAACATAGCACTGACATGGCAGGTATTAAACATGTAGGGCAGCCATATCCACACACACCCTGATAAACCAACATTACTCCAAATGCAGTATAGCAGCACTTACAGTCTGTAGTCAGGTCAGGCACATCCCCCTCATGTGTGTTGCCCTGTTTCCACAGTGTATGTTGTTAGAGGTAAATCCCCAATCCATCTGAGATGCTGTTTGCAAACAACAGATCAAGTTCCACTCACAGTACATGAAAAGGCCCAACACCAACATTATGTTCCTAGATACTGGAGTGTGTTTCCATGCAATTGGCTATGGGAATATTACCACAGCTGTTCCGCATGCAATCAGCTAGAGGAGGGCTGCAATTCATGCAGAGGCCATCAGCTGATCATGAGCATCACTTAAAATACACATGCTGCTGCCTAAGCAAAGCAGATGTAGGTCTCCACATCCACCAGAGAGGGAGTGAGAGCGGCAGACAGAGGCAAAGACAAGTCAGGGAGGGGTGAGAGAGTAAAACTTAAGCATGTTTGTGCCACACACCTATCAGCACAGGGTATCAAACCCCTGATGACTATGTAGTGCTATCACATTTCTATGCAGTTATTGGATGTGCCACATAGGTTATATGTTGTGGAGCCCTCAGAACGCATATGTGATTGTGAGTGACATCTGCAATAGGGATATGGTAGCTATACGGTAGGTGTAGTACACATGTCTCTCCACATGAACAGGTGCCAGCGTCAACACAGACACATTCTTACAGGGACGCATACACATTGACACACTTGGCAGGGCCAGGAATACAACTCATCACTAGTGAGAGTGCCACAACACATTACTGTGCAGGTATCACATGCACCACAGGGGTCCTACGGAGGATATATGGGCAAAGGGTATGAGGAGATGTCTGACATCAGACAGCATGCATCAGTATGCCAGTGGGGGTTGTAGTGAGTGTGAATGTGATCAAATGCATTAGACAACATAAACACACACACACACACACACACACACACACACACACACACACACACACACACACACACACACACACACACACACACACACACACAGTGCCAGTACTGACATGCATGGGTGCATTGATTCATGGGTGTTTAGTGGTCAACTGTGCCAGATGGCTATAGAAGGTTAGGTGATGAGTATACCTTGGCATCAGGCCACCTGACAATGGTCTGAATTGTGGCTCAGGGGTGTAGTTTCTGGATTTTCCCAAACAGATGGGTATTGTATTCACTATCCAGTCACCTGGGTGACTATTGCATGTGGCCACTGTTGTGCATTGCTTGCCATGCATGTGTTCCTTAGTCCATGACATGGATGGTGTCTGTGATGTGCACACCTTCCACATGTACAGTGACATGTGGAAATGTACCTGGGATGTTTGGCCCATGTTGTACATTCAGATTATCATCAGATGTGCCAGTCCTGGCCTCATGTGGCAGGAACTGGTAATGTACAGCAGGTTTACCCTGCACCTACATTGATAGCATGCTATCAGCATTCCCTGGTGTCAGTGGCATTGGTCCATACAGGGCATGTTTTCAGGCATGGTATGTCCTTTGTGGGTCACATTTGATGACACCACAGGTGTTGCAGGTGTCCAGTGGGGAACATGAGGAAGGTGCACTGTCTACATGTACATGCCTATTGGACAGATGGACAGTGTACCATGCCCTCTGCAGCCCACTGCAATCACTCCATAGTTACTATCAGTGGGCAATATTCAGTATACTACCAACATAGTGGCTGTTGCCTTGGCAAGTGTGTGTGTGTGTATGAGACATGTGTTGAGAGTGTTCTCTGGGTAATACTTGGGCTGCTAACTTTGTTTACCTGGCCTTGATGTCACATGTATGGGTATGGATATGCACCCCAGCCTCTCAGCTATTTCACATCTATTATTCCTGTACAGTGGACATTGTGATATATACTAGGGCCACCATATAAGAAATCTGCAAAACCCACTCCACATTGGGCCCAGATGTTACACACTCACATCCACTTCCACACAGGATACGAGTTACAAACACAGGCACATCTGTCATGTGTGGGATTAGAACTCCTACCTCCTTAGTTTATTACACTACAACACTATGCCATTATAGTACACAACATGGAGATTACTGGAGGACTCCTTTCCCAAAGGTGTATTTCACATTGGATGACATCAGCAGGATTGCCTGAGTAGGGCATTCGAATAGTAGTGAGTGTGGCTAGGCTAAAATGCATTGCTCCCTACACAGACATTGAAACACAGACAAAACATCCACAACCAACATGGGTGGGTATAGAACCCCTAACAAAGGTCTATATCACACTACAGCATGTAGCTGTTATAGGACATGCCACAGGATTTACTGGAGAGCTTCTTCCCCAAAGGTGTATTTCACAATGAATGACACCAGCAGGATTGCCAAAGTAGGGCATTCGAGTTGTAGTGAGTGTGGCCAGGCTAAAATGCATTGTTCCCTACACAGACATTGAAACACACACAGAACATCCACAACTGACATGTGTGGATATAGAACACCTAACAGAGGTCTACATCACACTACAGCATGTAGCTGTTATAGGACACACCATGGGGATTACTGGAGCTTTCCTTCCCCAAAGGTGTATTGCACAATGAATGACATCAGCAGGATTGTCAAAGTAGGGCATTTGAAATGTACTGAGTGTGACTAGCCTAAAATGCATTGCTCCCTACACTGACATTGACACACACACAAAACATCCTTAACTGCTATGGGTGGGAATAGAACCCTACCAGAGTTCTATATCACAGTACAGCAGTATGCGGTTATGGCACACACTATGGGGATTACTGGGCGACACCCTTCCCAGAGGTGTATCTCTAGGTGAATGACATCAGCAGCCTTGCCAAAGTAGAGCATTTCAATTGTAGGGAGTGTGACTACCCTAAAAAGCATTGCTCTCTATACAGATAGAGTCAGACAGACACATACACACTTGCCAAGTCTGGGATTAGAACTCTTACCTAACTAATTTATCACATTATAGCAGTTTGCAGTTATAGGATGCACTATGGAGATTACTGGGCTACAACCTTCCCAGAGGTTTATTTCTAGGTGGATGACATCAGCAGCCTTGCCACAGTAGAGCATTTCAATTGCAGGGAGTGTGACTACCCTAAAAAGCATTCCTCTCTACACAGACAGAGTCAGACACAAACACACACTTGCAAAGTCTGAGATGAGAACTCCTACTTAACTAATTTATCACACTACAGCAGCACACAGTTATAAGATATGCTACAGAGATTACTGGGCTACAACTTTCCCAGAGGTGTATTTCTAGGTGGATGACATCAGCAGCCTTGCCAAAGAAGAGCATTTCAATTTTAGGGAGTGTGACTACCCTACAAAGCATTGCTCTCTACAGACACACACAGTTGCCATGTCTGGGATTAGAATGCCTACTTAACTAGTTTATCACACTACAGCAGTACACAATTATGGGAAGCACCACAGAGATTACTGGGCTATAACTCTCCCAAAGGTGTATTTCACAGTGGATGACCTCAGCAGACTTGTCATAGTAGGGCTATGGGGAGGGCAGTGTGTGTGCATGGGCAATAACCCATTCATCTAGAGGTTGATACACCACATGCAGGCACACACAGGGTCATATTTCACAGGTACGTGTATACAGCTGCTAGATGACTACTTCCTTGTACAATCATGTTGCACAGCTAGCACGTGCACCACATAGTCTGTAATGCTGACAGATACCCGTGGCTAGTATCTGCGGTGAATGACATCAGAACCTCATGTGGTTGTGGCCCTTTGGCTGTGTGCTGGGTGGGACAGGCCTGGATGGCTCCTTCTCACAGTCACCTTCTTCCATGCATCTATGTACGTCTACCTTTGGCTTATCATAGTATGCTGTCCTTACTTATATGTATGTATTCCTATCCACTGTGTGTGCAAAGCATGAGTGGTGCATACTAAGTGTCTGCACTAACATCTGTGACTGCCAGATATGTCTGGTCCACTGGTGTTTGCAGACATGGCCTTCATGTGTTTGTGTGAGCATGCCCAGTATGACCTTTCAATATGTTGTTGACTGACAGTGCCTTTATTTCTCTAAGTGTATGAGCATGCCCAGTATGCCTGTCTGTACTGAATGTGTGAATCGAGACCAGGTAGTTTGTACTGCAGTGCTGACCTCTGTGTTGTACACCTACAGGTAGCATGCTGTTTCTGCAGGGTATCCATCAATCATTTGGCATTGACTGTTACTACATTTCTGCAGAGGATGGGGGGGGCACACCTGACTATTTCTATGTTTCTACACAGGATTTGGGGGGGACACCTGACTGTTACTGCATTTCTACTTGGATGGTCAGGGCACACCTGACTATTTCGACATTTCTACACAGGATTTGGGAGGCACACCTGACTGTTACTACATTTCTACGTAGGATGGTGGGGGTACAACTGCCTATTTCTACATTTCTACACAGGATTGGGGGGCACACCTGGCTGTTATTACATTACTACATAGGATGGGGGGCACATTTGACTGTTTCTACTTTTCTACACAGGATTGGGGGGCACACCTGACTGTTATTACATTATTACATAGAATGGGGGAGCACACTTGACTATTTCTACATTTCTACACAGGATTGGGGGAGGCCACACCTGACTGTTATTACATTACTATGTAGGATGGGGGCACACCTGACTATTTCTACATGTCTACACAGGATGGGGGGGCACACCTGACTGTTATTACATTACTACATGGGATGGGGGGGCACATTTGACTGTTTCTACTTTTCTACACAGGATTGGGGGGCACACCTGACTGTTATTACATTACTACATAGAATGGGGGGCACACTTGACTATTTCTACATTTCTACACAGGATTGGGAGGGCACACCTGACTGTTATTACATTACTACTTAGGATGGGGGCACACCTGACTATTTCTACATTTCTACACAGGATTGGGGGGGGCACACCTGACTGTTATTACATTACTACGTAGGATGGGGAGGGCACACCTGACACTTGTACACTTTTGCTATGACTGTATGGTATTTCAGGTATTCCATTTTATTCTGTATTCTTACCTATCATGCTGACTAGAGGTATACCAGTGTACTACAGATCTTAGCTTTGGTTGCCCTACATATTATTGTCTGATTTCCTACCCTTCAGAACTAACATCCCACTGCCTGACCTGCTGTAGTCTGTCTGTGTTGGCCTGGGGGGAGGTTACCCATAGGCATCATTCAGAGGCCATAGCACAGGCTCTGTTTGGGTTTGTCTACACCTGTTCTGCTGGCTGAGACTGTTGTTGGGTATGTGAACCTCCCTGACTGGCATGTGTGAGTCATATGGACACACATGTCACCCAGCATATTTCCTGCAGTGGGTTTTGTCACTCTGTGTAGTACTGGCTACTATGGTGACTCCAGTATGTGTTACAGATACCATGGTGCAACTATGGGTGTCTACATTCTGCTGCCATAACATTCAGCCACCCAATTCCCAGCATGCTCACATCCATACCATAGATACAGATAATGACACATTATACTCCATTTAGCAATTGGTAGGTTGATTGACTTACGTTGTGGGTGTGCCGGGATTGCGGATGGTGCTGCAGGGCTGCCTGTGTCAGATGCACATAGTACACTCCCTATACATGGTTGAGCACAGGTAGTGTCGTTTGGCATCCCTTTTACTGTATGTGCAAGTCAGAGAGAGGTGTCATTATCTGGGTCCCTACTGTGTCAGTGTATGTGCTATACATTGTCTCTTTGCCGTGGCCTCAGCATATTGGGCATGCCTCCATCTGGGGCAGGCTTAGGTTGTTCATTCTCCGAGTCTCTCTATGCCTATGCAGGCCTTGGCATTGGTGTGAGGCTGTGTGGCCCTGCCCTGTGCTGTTCCTGCTGCAGCTGTTTCCACAGGATCATATTGTGTAGCATGGCACAAACCATAACAATTTGGCTACATGTAGCTGGTGAGTACTGCAAGGCTCCACCGGATGTGTCCAGACACTGGAACCGTGACTTGAGCATCCCAAACACATGCTCTATTATAAGTCTGGTCTGTGTATGTGCCGCATTATGGCATATTTGTTCAGGTGTGTGTGCATTTCTCATGGGTGTCATCAGCCATGGCTCCAGTGTGTAGCCAGCATCCCCCACTAGGTGACCATAGGGGATGTCCCCATTGACAAATCTCTGGTACAGCTGCATCAGATGCCAAATGTGGGAATCGTGATAGCTTCCAGGGCAGCCAGTACACACATTCATTATAATACCCTTGGCATCACAGAAAACCTGGCAGTTGATGGAGGGGATGCCCCTGCGGTTGATGTAGGCCCTACCCTGATCACCGGGTGGTGCTTTGATACATATGTGCATGCAGTCTATAGCACCCACTACCTCAGGGCACTCTGTTATCTGGTGGAAGAGACGCATATTGCTGGCCAACACCTCACGGGTGTTGAGGAAATATATGTGCTCACTGGCATGTGCTGACATGACATCCAGGAACTGGTGGAATACTCTGGATGCCGATGCCTGTGAGATCCCCATGGTATCCCCAGTTGAGCTTTGGGAGGTACCTGTGGCTAGTATTTCTAGGCCTACACATACCTTGGTATCCACTGGGATGGGTTCCCCTTGGTCAGTTTGGTGTGTTAGGCATAGCCGGCACAGCTCAACAATTTGTTGTAGGTGGTCCCTGTCCATCCTATAGTGCTCCACTATCTCCAGATCATGTAGCTCCTGGTAGGTTACCCTGGGTCTGTACACCCTTCTCCGTCTCCTCACTCTGGGTTGATCATCAGCATTCACATCCTCACCACCCTCAGCCTCTTGCACATGTTGTTCTATGTTGCCTGCTGCAGCCCATCTCATTTTGTAGGTTTGTTGGTTAAAAGTTCCCTGCTTGTATACACTGGTGGTGTAGAGTGTGGGTAAAACCAGAGGGGAAGGTGTTTGCATAGTTTATAGTAGTGTTCTGGGCTGGTCTGGTCTGCTGCCTGTGTAATTGGCTGATTCTGATACATTTCACCTGTCAGCTATG